>NC_089580.1:142579550-142879550 GCF_019320115.1 Miscanthus floridulus
CTTATGAGCAGCCAAAGGATTTGGGGCTTGACTACAGATTCTAGAATGAGTTTCATTCCAACTTGTATGCCTTAGTGATCTTCAACTCATGGAAGTTCAAGATTGTCAAGATGCAATATGTTGACTTGGAGGAGATCAAGGAGAAGGATGACCCTAAATTCAATAAGGTGATCAAGGCTTGTGAGCCCTTTGGCCTCACTGACTTCATGAGCTTCCAGTACAATTGGAATGAGGAAGTGCTAGCCCAGTTTCATGCTACCTTCTTCTATGACATCTATACCGATGAGATACACTGGATGACTAAGGGACGGTATTACCGTGTTGACTTTGTGACTTTCAGCCAGATCCTTGGTTTTGGTGAGGAGGAGCGGGGCTTCACTTATATCCATGATGAGGCTAGAGCTGAGATCCATGATATTGCTTACATGTGGATTGACAGGAGAGGAGCTAATGGTCGAGTTAGTGGCTTGCAAAGCTACTACTATATCTTGGACAACCTAATCAGGCACACCATCAATCCCAAGGATGGAGTAGCTTTAGATCTTAATGGCTATGTGAGGAATGTGCTTGCTAGGTTTGCTCCTGAAGGTGACATGTTCAATGTCCCTCGCTTCATGTGGCATGAGCTAAGGATTGCCATGGATGATGGGAGAAAGGGGCTGCCCTATGCCCCCTATCTCATGTTCATGATTGAGAGGGTCATAGGCTATAAGTTTGACAAAGATGGTCTCCACACCATCTACAAGATTAAGAAGGCCAAAGCCTCAGATGCTAGCAAGGCAGTGAGATGCTCTCCTTTAGTTGAGGATGTGCTCGAGTCCTCCCGCTCTAGGTCCTACAAAGGTAAGAAGATGTTGAAGTTTGGGAAGTGGATCCAAGCCATTTTAACTACCTGTACCTATGCAACAAGGACCGCATATGAGGACCGATTGGATAACCGTGAAGCCAACCAGGAGGCTAGAGAGCATGCAGGGCTACCACCTATGGCAAAACTACCTGAAATAACACGCTTTCAGAGGCGCACATCTTCCACTAGACACTAAGCACCTCGAAAGTGAGCTACATTGGACAATTCCATCGAGCACAGCCTAAGGGAGAACTCAAAACAATCCATGTTTTACATCCAGAATCTGATAATGAGTACGAGTTTATAATACTTAGTCCATTTCATACAACAAGAGTTCTTGGAAATTATTTATTACAATACTAGAGTTCAGAGTGCGATAATGAAACATCAGAATAAAAATAAACATCTAGCGGAAATGATACAAGGATCCATCTGTGCCCACCAGAAGAATCCTCCACACAAGAGCTACTCCTCAAGCTGCACCTACAACTGGGTAAAATAAACCCTGAGTACACAATGTACTCGCAAGATTTTCCCGACTAGTGGGAATAGTTTCCTGACTCTCAAGGATATGATAGACAATATGGGTTTGCTGTTTTCTTTTTGTTTGCGAAAAGCATTACTAGAAGTACGTCCTTAAGATCAAGTTTTATTAGCAGTCATGATTACATCATTAGCTCACCATTCTAGGTAAGCACCTGTTCTACTTTCAAGCAAGGGTTGAGCAATCAGAACCATTTCACCATCTTTCATCTTCTAGTTCTTACTACGATGCTAGACCATAGCCAAGTCGTACCATCTCACAGAAACGATGATTCACGAACCAATGTATCCTAGCTGGGTACTCCAAAACACACGCCCCATTTGTATCCCAGGCACAAACAATACCAACCCATTCCACTCCTGTCATGGGGTCTAGGTCCCCATCCAAACTTGGACTCCAAGCCCCCACACTTGAGACCCGGTCTCAATATGGTGCTTAGACCTCCACCTTTCCTCGCCTCCAATCAGTCGGTCCGGAAAGAGCTAAAACCCACGATAAGAGCGTAACGAGCCTTCCCGCTCCCATAAGCAAGTATGTGCTTAGGATAATAAGTCTATGACCTGACTACCATCCACAGCAACGGACAATCCTTAATCGACACGAACAGGGAAAATAGTGTAACCAAGCTAAGCCCCATTGGCCATGGAACACAACCTGTTACACCCACCAATACCCATACCATATCCCTGCCCTGTCTCCATTTTTCCTTTCATCATTTTATTATGAGAGTAATAATAATCCCCTATTGTGAGCAATGGTAGGTTACTCACGCTACCGATAACCTAAGCATAGCATCTACTCAAACCTTCACTAGTAAGACTCATAGGACAGATATATCTATGCATGTGGTTTTCATAAAATTCCTATAACATAAATGCACATCACCCATATATATTCAGTGATTATAAAAAATTAGGGTTATGCACCAGGGCTTGCCATGGGCAAGCACGATGTCAGCTGAGTCAGTCAATGGCAGCTCTAGGACCTCCTCCTGCACGAGAATCTTCTCCTCGTACTCCTCAACGATCTCCTCGAACTCATGATCGCCGATGGTCACTATCTCCACCAACTCATTCTCTACATGCATGCGATGATGATGCAACACTTAGCATGTAGGCAATAGCAACTCTTAAACTAAGAATACGCATACTAAGCTACTAAGCTAGCTCTAATGAATAAGGTACTAAGCTAACTATCATCTTCATCAAGCAAGGTGTTGGATTCAACTAACAAACCCTTAGCTTGGCAAATTAAGGATATATCTTTGTTGGTACTAGTGATTTAATGTATATTGAAACAAAGAGCATTTAACTACCCTAATGCTTAGTCTATTCTAAGGCAACAAAAATTATAGTGAGCACATAATAATACAATGGAGCTACTATAAAATTTTTAGGACTCAAGCTATCACCAATTTACCATAAAAATTCCTACAATATTTAACCTAATAATATTGAGCACTCTCAAAGGATTTAATAGCTCATGGTATCAACATGTATATATATGAACTAAATACACTAATAGATAGAGCACAATTTTAGGAACCTAACAAAATTTGTTTCACAATTTTTGGACACCTACACGATTTCATATTAATTGCCAAAGATCAGCTCAGAAATTAAATTAGAAAACTATTTCTAATTTCTTATGAAAAAGAAAAACGAATTCTCCCGCGCGGCCCACACATGACACAGCGCGCGCGCAGTGGCCTGTAGGCATGGCCCACGCGGAGACAGCCCACGTGCGCTGGCAATTTAGCAAAAGAGACCTCGAACTTCTCCTGAATTACAACTAAGTGCTAACACTATTTCCCCCCTCTCAAACCTTCTCCTTAACCCCCTGGCTTTCCTAGAATTCCTCCATGCACACCCCCAGCGACCTATTGCATGGCGACGCGGCAGCCGGTGACACAGCACGGCTGCGCCGGCCACTAGGGACCTACGACAGACCACCTAACGGGCCGGTCACCATCTCTGACCTGAGCGGCTACGCTAAGTGGTGGTGTAAGGTGACACGACTGGCTGGGGAAGGCTGCAGCGGTGTGCGGCCATCCGCGATGGTGACGCCACTGTTCTGGTGAGCTGGGGTAGCTACATGCCTAATTGGTTAGCGCGTGAGCATCAAGAGGCTACCATGGACCAGGCCGAGGTGACGGTTGGGGCGAAGGATGACGGAGGAGGGATGGCCACGTGTGGCCGAGCTGTGCGGCGGCACACCATAGCGACACGGTCGTGTCAGCAATGACGGGGAGGCGGTAGCGGTTCCGCTAACGTGCCCAAGGTGGAGAGGGAGGCAAGGTGAAGCTATTGGTGCAAGTGAATTGGCTCAGGAGGGACGGTAGGAGGGCTACCCTCATCCATGGCCAAACATGACCTTAATGGCACACCAGTGGAAAGGAGCCAAATTGGCGCTTGGCCAGGGCGTCATCATGGCTATCTGAGGTCGGGTGGTGAGAAGACAGGAGGGCGAAGGTGCAGATGGGCGGAATTGAGTAGAGGTGACCGCTCTCTGGCTCGCACATGGGCGCGGCTCGACGGCGACAGAGAGATGAGAAATAGAGAGAGTAGTGGGGTACGGCCAGTGGCTCAGTGTGTGCGCGCCTTGGCTGGATGTGGTTGGCACGACCATGGAGACCCATGTCTAGGCGCTAGCGGACAGGCGCGCGCGTTCGCGACCGGCATGGCCCATGCACCGCAGTGCCATCATGACAAGGCGACGGTGAGCCCGGCCATGTGCGCGCTGTAGAGGCGGCATCACACTAGGCGGCAACGGCATAGAGACATAGAGGGAGGCACAAACATGATGGTGAGGCGACGGTAGTGGCAACAGCTGTGTCATGGCACGGGGCGGGTCGATAGAGCGGCAGGGCCGGCGGTAGCACCGGCTCTGCGCACCAGGATTTAGCGGTGGGTAGGCCACAGCCAGGCCAGAGCAGTCGTGGCCGGCCACATGCGGTAGCGCTCATGCATGTAGGACAGCCAGCGTGGTGACACCGAGCGCCCTAGCGTGGTGACCGATACCATGTCGTGCATGAATTTTAAAGCGCCTATAAAAACTAAACGGTTGCTTCTAGACGTTAACCATCTTCACCATGCTCAAGATGGCATATGAGGCTACCAAAGCAAGCTAGCACATGACACCTTTTCTTAACCCAATTTCGCAAAATAAATTACCAAACATGGCATTGTCTAACTGTCAACATACTTAAAAATATTCTGAGTCTTTTGAGCTAAACTTGATTCCAAATTGCATTTCTAGGCTATTAGAAATGTTGGCTAGCAATGTTATTTTTCTACATCAAGTATTTTATTGTCATCTACAAAGTTCATATTCCAATCTTTATTTAAGCACCACATATATGTTCTATAGCATTTTTGTTCAATAAAAATTAGTTTTATACCCTACTTGATACATATGAGCTATTGAATCAACTTTCGTTTAACATTTTTATTAGTCATTTTAGGTTACAAGAAATTGATCTACACACTTTATCACATGCATGAACACATAAACATGATGCTCATGACATGTGTTAGTTAATGGTTTAGGGTGTAACACCGTACACCACCCCTTCCTCTAGTAGAGACATCGCCGAGGTTTGACAACCTCCCTAGCCTTTCCGACATGTAGTCAGAGGATGAGGAGGAGGAGGAGCAGGTACAGCTAGACCTTGAGCCTCACATGACCTTGGCCTCAACCTTGCAGTCCTTGAGGAGGAGCACTAGACACCAGCACCACACTTCGACCACCCATCGCCAAGGGAGGGCGGTAGTATCCTCCTCTGACGACGACGACAATGATGATGATGGCGGTGATGGTCTTGCTGCAGGTGGTAGTAGGGCTGCTGGTGGAGATAATGTCGACTGGGAGGGCATCCAAGAAGATGAGGAGTGAGTTCATTGGTTTTTCTTCTTTTCTTCTCTTTTTGGTGCTTTATGCCAAAGGGGAGAAAATTAGAGGGGTCAATAACTTTTCGACGCCATGGAGAGGTCGCTGCAATAGGAGCTTTCATGTTCCATCCGTTGAGAGTAGTCTTCGCTAGGTTGAGAGTTTGAGAGTCTCTCAAAACTCTATTTGTGTAATAATGCTACCTATGTACTTTATATATGTGAGATATGGACATGTATTGATCTGTGTTGTAGCTTGTCATATAACTGTGTAGAATGTACCTCTTTATATGTGTTACATACTGTGTGGTGCATGTTTTTACCTATGCTATTACAGCAAGTGCGGCAGGGCCGCACCCAGGCCCGGCAGTGCCGCTCTGCTACAGTGCTGCGGCTATGAAGCAACAGTGCCGCACCCAGCTGTCACAACTATCTTATTGTGCATGAACTATCATTTGCATCACGTTTATATATTTGACACAGTGTGCAGCACCCCACAACAGCATGGATGTAGGGGGAGCCCCTTCACTTTCACTAAAGTGTGAATCTTGGCTTCTTATGCCAAATTGAGAATTCATTTCTCCATTCACACATTTAGGGGGAGGCTCTACACCCATGGCTCAAAAATCTCAGTTTTTATTCATATCTTTTGTAAGCTCTAATTGAGTTGTCATCAATCACCAAAAAGGGGGATATTGAAAGTACAATCAAGCCCTATTTATGGGTTTTGGTGATAATGACCACGTATTAGAGGACTAATGAGATTTATCGAGATGACATGCAGGGAATTTAAGATCGAGGATGTTATACGAAATGGAGGTGCCCCATTTACAAATGTTGACGGCTTCAAACTCAAAGGAGGTTTAAATTCTTTTATATTTCGAATTTGAGTATAGGAAAAGCCGTACTATAAATGGGGACACAATGCTTAAGCTAATATGTGCTGCCAAGACAGCCAACACCTCATTCTTTACCCTTGCTGTCTTGCCTAGTGTGGCAGTGCCACACCTAGAGAGAGTCACTGCCACTAAGTAGCATTGCCGTGACTTAAGTAACCGTTGGAGGAAGGGGGTATTTATAATTTTCCCTTTCCCCTCCAATTGTTCTTTTCTTCCCCCAACCGTTCAGTTCGCGCAGAAGCTGAAAAGTGCTCTTCTCTGTCCTCTATTGGTGACCTTGAGCTCCCAAGCTTCTCCATTGATTTCCCCATCAATCCTTGAGAGAAAAAGGTGCCAAACTCTATTAGAGAGCATATCCACTAATTCCCAAACTCTAAAGAGCTCTTGGTTCATGTTTTGGCCGGTGGTTGTGTTTGTTACTTTAGAGCTTGGCTCCTAGCCAACTAGAGCATCACTCGTGGAGATTGCCAGCTTATGTGGCAGCCTCAGGAGGTTTGTAACCAACTCTTTGCAGCTAGTAGACTCACCCCTCATATCAACAGTTAACTCCCTTGACTTGAGAATGAGGAAGGATTGGAAAGCCCTAAGCCTTAGTGGCTAACCTCAACAACGTGGACTTAGGCAAGCCTTAGTGGCGAGCTGAACCATGGGATAAATCATTGTGTCACCGTGTGCCTGCTTTACATTCTTGTGATTCATATTGTTGTTGAGGTGATTTCTAGGGTTTGTGGCCGATCTACTTGTGTGTGGTGTTCCTACCACTTCTTGCCGTTGATCTATATTCTACGCACCTGCAGGGACCTCTGTAAACTCTTAGATTCAAGTGTCCTTTCACTCATTTTGAATTATATCTCAAAGTTGTCTGCAGGTGCGGTAGTGCTATGGGCATAGAGCGGCTATGCTGCGGGTTGAATTTGACAAAAGTTCAAGTTTTGTTTTAACAGGCCTATTCAGCCCCCTCTAGGCTAACCATAGATCCTACAACATCTCTTGAAGCGTAGAAGCCGGACGAAGGCACGCGGCAACCTTCACCTTGCCTTCGAGTCTTCATGAGCATGGATGATGCCTTAAAGATGCCACGAGGAGTGATGCCTCGTGGAGCTTCCTCTAACATCCAAGAGGGGGAGCACCGCGAGGAGCCTAGCCTACACCATCTTCTTCGATGTTAGGGAGGAGCGAGCGGCGATGAGTCGGTGGCTCCAAGCCTCCAAATCGATACATGAGAGCTCCTAGGTCGAGATCTATGGGGCAAAGGGTTTCCTGGCAACAACAAGCTGCCCTTTGCCCACCAGAATTTTCTACAGATATTATGACCTAGAAAGCCCCCGTTCGCCGACCACTGGTGAGCCCGACCGCCGCGCCTTCGACGACCTGGGCCACCGATGGTATTGTTCCTCCCCATCTTCGCGGAACTTCCTGTAACACCCAAGAAGAACGGCCACCGCCAGGCCACCATGGAACCTGATCTTGAAAGCCTTCTCCTAGCAACGGTGCGACCACCGGAGAGCGTCGTGATCCATGGCGCACTGGCAAAATCGCCACTCTCGCACTTAGTCTAAGACTGACAGATTTGGGAAAAAAGGAAGGGTGAGACTCACTGGCCTCCGTACCCCTTGCTTAAATAGGTGCCCTAAGGATGGTAGTGGGGGAGTTGGTGGTTGACATTAAAGGCAGACTCATGCATCGAGAGGGCTCCACAAAGTAAAGGCATGGGAAACAAAACGGTTCGAGTTCCTTGGCACCACTATCCTTATCTTTTACAGGATTCAATGACGTGCAAACGATGCATTCAAACGGGTAGGAGACTCCCACCCAAATGGTTCTTGAAACTTGGGAAGGCATTACTGCCAGCCAGTGCAACGCTCACATTCATCCTAATACTCGGGGCCCCTCTGATTGTACTCAAACATCTTGACACCCGAAGGCTATAGGGACTTGCGGCACCGGGAGGATTCTTTAGCTCCATGAGCCCATCATCAAATCCTATAGGGGCTATAGTCAGATATATGGGCCTGGAGTACCCTCACCGACCATGTATCTGGCCCATCAATGGAGGATGACCGAGGATGAAGCCCATGAGCAGTAGGCATAGCTACCAACTTGGAGGTCATGATGTATCAAGGATATCTGCCACCATCATAGCTATGGTAGGATAGAATTGATCTATTGTAACAAACTGGGAGTCTAATTTGTAGCGCTGATCGCCCTTGTTATAACCCTACCCCTCTGCCTATATAAAGAAGGGTAAGGACTCCATGGTCATAGGGGCTAGTTCTATCTCACGCGTCTTGACCTAAGCACCACCACCACCACCGCCGCCGCCTTCCACCACCCCTAGTCCCCCTTCCTTCCCCTCCGGCATCTCACCAAAGGCCGAAAGGAGTGGGGATCCACTATTTTTCATGTTTTTCTAGTAGATCGAGTCCTTAGGGCTAGGATTTCTCTATGTCAAATATGTTGGTATTGGGGATTTATCTCCTCCTCTCCGGCAATGACAAAGGGGAAGGAAGGAATTGTTTTCTCCATGGTGGCTCTGTTGAAGATGAGGACGACGACTATGGCATCAGCAACTTCACCGGCTTGATGACATGGAGACCTTTCTTTCCGGACGATGACATCAAGGTGGAGATGATATCCCTACCATGGAATAATTTTCTTTGGTCTCTTCTCTGTTTTGTCATGGTTAGATCTGGCCATGATAAAGGACTAGGGAGAATAATTTTTAGATCAGTCTTCCTCATTCTTCGGTGGCTGAAAGAAGAAGGAAGACACCAGAAGGAAGAAGTTTCTCAACACCGCCTATATGAATGTTGGACGTTGTTCGTTGGGCATCTATTCTTAGGCCTTTTGCCGAGTGTTTGCCTGTGCGGTCATCCATACTGCAAAGCGTCATACAGGTTTGATTTTGAGATTTGGAGCTATTCATAGCGTGGGTATAATTTAGATGAAAATCAGTTTCTGGATATTTGTGTAATCCAGAGTGCTTGTAACGTGTTGATGTACCCAACTATTATCTAATATAATTCTTCTTTTGTCACAAAAAAAAGACTCTACGATCATCATGTTCGCCACAACACCATCATCTCATTCCAATCTACCTCGTAGGTAGGAGCAACAGCCCCTATAACCGAGCATACGAATACAAGAAGAGTAGCAGCACACATTGGATTAGGGTTTTGCGCGCCACCGTGCCCCGAACCAGTATAAATCCTTGTGTCTCGTGTGCTACGATCTGGATCCGTCTACGCGATCACGATGCTAGGCATTGCCAGAGCTAAATAATTCAACACCCACCATCTCCGACGTGGTCTGCAGCGGTGACCCCAATGATGAATCTACGTTGGTCTTCCATGACTTGAGGCCAGAGACCTTGTAAGGAGCTGCTAGAGATGTAGCTTGATACCCTCGAACTTCTTATTGGTGGTCTTCGCATTCGCCGCCATGAGAAGTTCAAACTTTGTCGGCTTCATCTTCGACGCTTGAGCGAATCACCATGGTGATGGAAAAAATTTTGGCCAAAAATTAGCCTGCTCTAAGTACTAATTGTGACGAACTAAGATAGCAGAGGAAGAATTAGAGGTAGACTCCACAAAAATGGATAGGAATAAGAGGAGATTCAACAGCGGGAGCCCATGAGGAGGTACCTTGGTTTTAGAGTTTGGATTTCAACTAATAGAGCAAGTTCGTTACATGCCGTTTTGGCTCCCTATAAGGTGACACAGCGTCCACTTCCCATCCAATTTGGGTCCACCTATCATTCCCTCCATCTTCTAGGTCCACTAGTCAACAATTGCGTTCCTCTCTCTTGTCGGATCCCAAACACCTTCGCTTCTAGCCTGCTTCCGCCGTCGTCTTCGCATACCCCACGGAGTCATGACAAATGCCTACTTGACCCACCTCTCTAGTGAACACTATAACTCTGGAGTCTTCATATTATTCAAAAAATAATTTCAAATTTCAACAATGACATATACACTAGAATGAAAAGTCTCAAAATATCTATTCGAAATGAGCAAACATTCCTTATTCAGTCAAACTTGCATATGATTCCAAAACAGAATACCTCATATAAACTATGAATGCCCTTTTTCTTCCCACATAGAAAACCATGAGGGTATACATAATCTCTCACAACTAAAAAGACTAAAGAGGAGACACTGTTTTGGTGCGACAAAAACTCCGCCTCACCTTCCTGCCCTCCCTCGTGCGATCCCGCGAGGTGATACGTCGCACCGCCAGGTGGGACCTCATCCCCACGCCGTTGATCATAGCTCCTCTCCTCCCCATGGTGTTGAAGTAGGAAACAACACTGCTCACGATTGCGGCACCTGCCCTCTTCCTCACCCAGCATCGGCATAATTTGCGGAAGCAAAAGAAAATGTGAAAAAATGGGCACAAAAGGGAACATATATCAAACGATACATGCAATTACGGGAAGAGAAAAATTAGTCCCACCCCAATTGGTGTCCCCTCTGGTTTTGCATGCGTTGCATGGAAGGAACTAATTTTCTCCTTTGGAGGAAATCTACGGGCAAACAAAGCAAGTCACGGACTCCTGATTTACGTAACAAACAAAACATATTCATCTCCTTTCCACGCTAACAACCAACAAACGCAATCACCCGCCGCCATTCTCATTGCTACACGCCGTCGCCCATCGTGCTCTGCCCTCGACCGGGGATGCATCCGTCATCCGCGTGTCGCTGTCTTGCCACCGCCTCACCGACAACACCATCTATAAAGTAATCTACTATTCTCCCTCTATACGCGCGGTAGGGAGCCTTTCAGCACCTGCCCCTGCCATGGCTACAATGCAGCAATAGGGGAGCCCTTTCGGTGCCTACCCCTACCATGCATATAGAGGGAGAGCAGCAGATTACTTTACAATTCTTCCCCTAATCCTGCTGCTAACCCTAGAACCTCCACCATGCCGATCATCTTCTTCAGCTCCGTGAACCAAAGACAACCGAGTGGCTTGGTGAGGACGTCCATGAGTTGCCAACCAGTTTTGATGAACTCGATGATGATCTACCTTCCATTGACATAGTCCCTGAGGAAGTGGAACTTGACGTCAATGTGCTTTCTCCAATTGTGGAGAGTCGGATTCTTCACGAGGGCGATGGTGGGATGGTTGTCCACCATCAGTGCTGCTGGGTGAGCTTCCACACTGGTTAGCTCACCCAGTAGCTGACGTAGCCACATAGCTTAGCACACTATTGTGGCCACCGCCACATACTCTCCCTCTCATGTGGACAGCGCCACCACCTTCTGTTTCAGTGATAGCCATGAGATTGGAGCTGACCCGAGGAAACAGAGCATGCTAGAGGTGCTCTGCCATCCGTCGATGTCCCCTGCCATGTTTGTATCTCTAAACATAGTGAGCTAGCAGCCCACTTACACCAGTCTTGGGGAAGACGATCATCTAATCCACCATCCCCTTGACATAGCATAGCAAGCCGCTTCATCGTGGCCCAGTGATCCTCTCGGGGATCCTCCATGAAGTGGCTAGATGTAGCCCACATCGAATGCAATGTCCGACCTTGTGTGGACTAGGTAGCATAGACTAGCCGATGATGCTCCGATAGAGTGTTGCATCTACCTTCACTGCGGTACTGGCCTTCATTAGCTTCAGGCGCTCCTCCATCGGAGTCATGCATGGCTTACACTCAGCCATGCCGCTCCGCTCCAATAGCTTCGAGGCATACACGCTCTGACCGAGCATGAGCACCTCCTTCCCCTATCTCACCTCGACTGAGGTAGTAGGAGAGCGCATCGAGATTACTCATTCGAAAACGAGCCACCATCTTGTGCTTGAAGCTGTCGATGTCCTCCGCACACGCACCGGTGATGATCAAGTCATCCACATAGACGCTGATGATGAGCTCCTCCTTCCCCCATCGCCACATGTAGAGCACGTGCTCGGTTGCACACTACGTGAACCTAAGCTCGCCCAGCGTGGTGTCAAGCTTGGTGTTCCATTCTCGCGGGGCCTGCTGTAGCCCATAGAGCACCTTGCACAGTCGGAGCACCCTATGCTCCCCTTCCTTGATGGCAAAACCCAGAGGTTACTTGACGAAGACCGTCTCCACCAGCTCGCCATTGAGGAACGTACACATGATGTCGAGGTGGTGGACACACCAATCCTTCGCTGCTGCAATGGCCAACAGCAAGCGAACGGACTTAATTCGCACCATCGGAGCAAAAACTTCCTCAAAGTCGATGCCCTTGTGTTGGACAAAGCCTCGGGTGATGAGGCATGCCTTGTGCTTGACAATGGCATCGTGCTCGTCCTGCTTGACCTTGTACACCCACTTTAGGTCGATCAGACGACATCCTGGAGGTGGATCGACGAGCTCCCAAGTCTCATTTTCCTCGATCACCTTCATCTCCTCCAGCATCGCCCATCGCCAATTTGCATTGTGCTCGACCAGCGCGAACGTGGGTGGTTCCTTTACACTAATGAGAAGCAGCTCTAGGTTATTGAGTAGCCGACCCACCAGGCCTGAGGACCCTATGCCACCGACGATGTCGTCCAGCCTGTGGAACCGCACCTCCTCACCATCATGGAAGTCATCCATGAATTCGGTGATGTCGCTTAGAGGTGAGGCAAACTCGATCGACATCGATAGAGTCCCCTGTTCTGTCAGAATGGTCGGCACAGCACCTGGAGTGCTCGACACCCTAGCTACAGTGCTTGGCACTACTCCTAGACCGCTCATCAGCACTCCTAGAGTGGTTGGCACCACTGCAAGAGTGCTCGACACTAGTCTTGGAGTGGTCGGCACCACTGCAAGACCTCTTGGCTCCACTATGGGAGCATTTGGCACCCGTCCTGGAGTGGTCAGCACCACTGCAAGACCGCTCGGCACTGCTATGGGAGCATTCAGCACCTGCCCTGGAGTGGTCGGCACCACTGCAGGACTGCTTGACACCATTCCTAGAGTGCTCGGCACCCCTCCCGGAGTGCTCGGCACTGCCCCAAGAGTGCTTGGCTCTGTTGCTGTAGTGGTCGGCACCTCCTCTCTAGTGTCTCCACCACCGTGGATGACCAAGTGCTTGATGACGAAGGTGCTGGTGAAGCCACCAGCTTCTCCTATGCCCGAAATGTCCTAGTCCTAGGTCGGCTTCTCATCGAACACGACATCACACGAGACAACCACCTTGCCTATACGTGGGTCATAGAGCCGATATGCCTTGGTACCTTCCTCATAGCCTAGGAGCACCATTAGTGTGCTCCTGTCCTTCAGCTTGGTGAGGACCGGCTTCATCTTCCTGACATAGCCGATGCAGCTGAATGTCCAGAAGCAGGACACGCTCGGCTTGCGCTCATACTAAGCTTCGAACAACGTCATGCCCTTCAAGGCCTTTGTGGGTGCACGGTTGAGGATGAACACTGCTGTGGTCACCGCCTCACCCCAGAACCTTGCCGGCATGCTCTTGGCCTTCATCATGGATCTAGCTATGCCAGCCACCATTTGGTTCTACTGCTCCACCATGCTATTCTGCTATGGCGAGTATGGCGCGGTGTGGTGTCTACCACACCCTGATCCGCATAGTACGCAGCGAACTCCACGGAAGTGAATTCGCCGCCACGATCAGTCTGCAGCACGTGTAGCTTCTTGCCGCTCTCCACCTCTGCACGCGCCTTGAACTTCTTGATCATCTTCGCCGCCTCGTCCTTGCTCGTTAGGAGTTGCAGCCACATATAGCGACTATAATCATCCATGAGTAGGAGGAAGTACCGCCAACCATCATTTGTGGCTAGCATGATTGGCCCATAGAGATCCTAGCTAGGCAGCTGTCAAACAGCTCGCCTGCATGCTTGATGTGGGGCAGCCCTCAGACTATCTTTTCTAGCCGACCGAGCGCATCGAAGCTGAGATGGCCGAACCGGGCATGCCATAGCCATGGCTCCTTGGTGTGTCATACTACTAGGCACACCGAGTGCTCCACCTTCAAGTCAAGCATGTACAATCGATTATGTGAGTGTTTTACCTTCGTGAGAAGACGCCGCTCCTGATCCTAAATCTTTAGGATCCCGCTCTCGATCAGTACCTCGCATCCGCGCTCGACTAGCTACCCGATACTGATGATGCTTGAACATAGCTAAAGATGATGGTGTCACGCCCTCAGATCACCACCCTTGAACCATCACCGAACACATCCGTCAGTGCGCGGTGCTCACCATTCTGGCACCTGAAGATGATGGTGTCATGCCCTCGGATCGCCACCCTTGAACCATCACCGAACTTTACCGTGCTGGTCATGTTGCCGTTGAGCTCAGAGAAGGCTTCCTTGGAGCCCGTCATGTGGTTGCTGGCGCCGAGAGTCTAGGTACCACCACTGCTCCTGCTCGCCGCCCAACACGTCCGAGGTGGACTTGGGTGTGTGGTTCATCAAGGTTGACAGCCTTCAGAGCCTTGTCGTGCCCTTCCACCGCCATCACTTCTCCCTTCTCCTTGGCCTCAATGTCATGCAGTGCATAGTAAACATCGCCATCAGGAGAGTGGCCTCATCATCCTTATCAGCCTGTGCTAAATGAGCCTCAGCCTTCTTCTCCTACTTGCGATTTGGGCACTCCTTTGCCCAATGGCCCATCTTCCCGCAGCGCCGGCAGGCGATGGGGTCGACCTTCTTCTTCTTCTTCTTCTTCTTCTTCTCCAAAGAAGCCTTGCCGCGAGTGCTTGCCATCGCCACCGTGGCTGGAGTAGGCTTCCCCGGAATTCTTCTCCTTCATCTGGGCAGTCCACTCCTCCTCTGTCAGCAGCAGCTTGCCGCTGTTCGTCGTTGCTGTGGCCTGCTCCATGCGCTCGTCCGCCACCCCGCAGATGGCCTATCACATCCTCAATGGTGAGGGTGGACAAGTCCAGCATCGTCTCTATGGAGAGAGCGATCTAGATGTACTTCACCGGCACGGAGTGGAGGAACTTGGAGACCACCTCTTCTTCATCGATGGTGACGCTGTGGCTCCTCAGCTTGCTGATGAGCGACTGCAGATAGAGGCAGAAGTCTTCCATCGACTCACCATCCTTGAACTTGAGGTTAGCGTACTCCTGCTTCAGCAGCTGGGCCATCGCCTTCTTTGCGCGGTCGGAGCCGACGCGCATCGCTGCAATGGCCTCCCACGCCTCCTTAGAAGAGTTCTTCGCCCCCAACAGCTCCTTGTAGTCCACTGGCACAGCAGCGAGGATAGCCTCCAACGCTGACATGTCATCTTATTCTTTGTTGGTGCCCTTGTTAATGGCATTACAGAGCCATCGTGCTCTGAGCTTGACCTTCTTGGTCATCACCCACTCGCCATAGTTGGTGCGAGCCAGCGTTGGCCAACTGGTGCCACTGACCTCCTGCACCGTCGCACAACGACCTCCTGTCGTGGCTGGACAACCACAGTAGCGCCGATGCTGTCGCCCATCTCTGAACCGTCTGTCCTCGCCAGCGGTTAGTCCGGTGACGGCGCTTGTACGGTTAGTGCAGTAGCAGGGGCAGGCGCCGAAAGGGCTCTAGTGCAGCGGCAGGGGCAGGCGCCGAAAGGCTCCCCTGCCGCACTGTAGCCACAATAGGGGCAGGCGCAAAAGTCAGCCCTACTGTCACATCTAGTCACTTTAGCAGCCTGACACATGGCATGTCTTGTACTAGGATTAGATGGGTAGAGTTGTATATATAGCTTTCCACTCCAACTCAATGAAGGAAGAGAGCTTAGTTTTGCCATCTCCTCTGCAGAGCTCCGACCAACGCTGGTGCTTGTGGCTGGTGTGTGTGCGCTCTGTTCTTCCTCTCTCTTCTACCTCCAGCCATAGTGTGTGGTCAGGAACGACGGTGAGCGGTCAGCTCACCGGTACGGGGGATCCCAAGCCCAACACCATCCACCAGATTGCCACCGTCCGCGTCACACCACCACGGTACACAAACCCTAGGGCAAGACATCTTTGTCTCGGCTTGTGGTCGCCGGAGGACTCAGAGGGGGCAAAGCCGGCAGGGTGCTCCGGCGTCTATTGTTTTGCTTCTTAGTTCATAGTTGATTCGTCTTACAGGTGTCAGGCCTCTCAAATGACCCTCACTCGTGGGCTCACATACACAGAGGTTACGTTCCCATTTCTAGGCCGGACACCTTAGAGGTGGGCCTTCCTTTGGACGCATGCGCCTTGGCCTTGGACGATCATAGGATCACCAGGATCAGGAGCTAACATCACTAGATGGAGTTCTAGTGAAAACAACTAGGAATGTGTTTGATCGACTGGGAGGGCATCCAAGAAGATGAGGAGTGAGTTCATTGGTTTTTCTTCTTTTCTTCTCTTTTTGGTGCTTTATGCCAAAGGGGAGAAAATTAGAGGGGTCAATAACTTTTCGACGCCATGGAGAGGTCGCTGCAATAGGAGCTTTCATGTTCCATCCGTTGAGAGTAGTCTTCGCTAGGTTGAGAGTTTGAGAGTCTCTCAAAACTCTATTTGTGTAATAATGCTACCTATGTACTTTATATATGTGAGATATGGACATGTATTGATCTGTGTTGTAGCTTGTCATATAACTGTGTAGAATGTACCCTCTTTATATGTGTTACATACTGTGTGGTGCATGTTTTTACCTATGCTATTACAGCAAGTGCGGCAGGGCCGCACCCAGGCCCGGCAGTGCCGCTCTGCTACAGTGCTGTCGGCTATGAAGCAACAGTGCCGCACCCAGCTGTCACAACTATCTTATTGTGCATGAACTATCATTTGCATCACGTTTATATATTTGACACAGTGTGCAGCACCCCACAACAGCATGGATGTAGGGGGAGCCCCTTCACTTTCACTAAAGTGTGAATCTTGGCTTCTTATGCCAAATTGAGAATTCAATTTCTCCATTCACACATTTAGGGGGAGGCTCTACACCCATGGCTCAAAAATCTCAGTTTTTATTCATATCTTTTGTAAGCTCTAATTGAGTTGTCATCAATCACCAAAAAGGGGGATATTGAAAGTACAATCAAGCCCTATTTATGGGTTTTGGTGATAATGACCACGTATTAGAGGACTAATGAGATTTATCGAGATGACATGCAGGGAATTTAAGATCGAGGATGTTATACGAAATGGAGGTGCCCCATTTACAAATGTTGACGGCTTCAAACTCAAAGGAGGTTTAAATTCTTTTATATTTCGAATTTGAGTATAGGAAAAGCCGTACTATAAATGGGGACACAATGCTTAAGCTAATATGTGCTGCCAAGACAGCCAACACCTCATTCTTTACCCTTGCTGTCTTGCCTAGTGTGGCAGTGCCACACCTAGAGAGAGTCACTGCCACTAAGTAGCATTGCCGTGACTTAAGTAACCGTTGGAGGAAGGGGGTATTTATAATTTTCCCTTTCCCCTCCAATTGTTCTTTTCTTCCCCCAACCGTTCAGTTCGCGCAGAAGCTGAAAAGTGCTCTTCTCTGTCCTCTATTGGTGACCTTGAGCTCCCAAGCTTCTCCATTGATTTCCCCATCAATCCTTGAGAGAAAAAGGTGCCAAACTCTATTAGAGAGCATATCCACTAATTCCCAAACTCTAAAGAGCTCTTGGTTCATGTTTTGGCCGGTGGTTGTGTTTGTTACTTTAGAGCTTGGCTCCTAGCCAACTAGAGCATCACTCGTGGAGATTGCCAGCTTATGTGGCAGCCTCAGGAGGTTTGTAACCAACTCTTTGCAGCTAGTAGACTCACCCCTCATATCAACAGTTAACTCCCTTGACTTGAGAATGAGGAAGGATTGGAAAGCCCTAAGCCTTAGTGGCTAACCTCAACAACGTGGACTTAGGCAAGCCTTAGTGGCGAGCTGAACCATGGGATAAATCATTGTGTCACCAGTGTGCCTGCTTTACATTCTTGTGATTCATATTGTTGTTGAGGTGATTTCTAGGGTTTGTGGCCGATCTACTTGTGTGTGGTGTTCCTACCACTTCTTGCCGTGATCTATATTCTACGCACCTGCAGGGACCTCTGTAAACTCTTAGATTCAAGTGTCCTTTCACTCATTTTGAATTATATCTCAAAGTTGTCTGCAGGTGCGGTAGTGCTATGGGCATAGAGCGGCTATGCTGCGGGTTGAATTTGACAAAAGTTCAAGTTTTGTTTTAACAGGCCTATTCAGCCCCCTCTAGGCTAACCATAGATCCTACAACATCTCTTGAAGCGTAGAAGCCGGACGAAGGCACGCGGCAACCTTCACCTTGCCTTCGAGTCTTCATGAGCATGGATGATGCCTTAAAGATGCCACGAGGAGTGATGCCTCGTGGAGCTTCCTCTAACATCCAAGAGGGGGAGCACCGCGAGGAGCCTAGCCTACACCATCTTCTTCGATGTTAGGGAGGAGCGAGCGGCGATGAGTCGGTGGCTCCAAGCCTCCAAATCGATACATGAGAGCTCCTAGGTCGAGATCTATGGGGCAAAGGGTTTCCTGGCAACAACAAGCTGCCCTTTGCCCACCAGAATTTCTACAGATATTATGACCTAGAAAGCCCCCGTTCGCCGACCACTGGTGAGCCCGACCGCCGCGCCTTCGACGACCTGGGCCACCGATGGTATTGTTCCTCCCCATCTTCGCGGAACTTCCTGTAACACCCAAGAAGAACGGCCACCGCCAGGCCACCATGGAACCTGATCTTGAAAGCCTTCTCCTAGCAACGGTGCGACCACCGGAGAGCGTCGTGATCCATGGCGCACTGGCAAAATCGCCACTCTCGCACTTAGTCTAAGACTGACAGATTTGGGAAAAAGGAAGGGTGAGACTCACTGGCCTCCGTACCCCTTGCTTAAATAGGTGCCCTAAGGATGGTAGTGGGGGAGTTGGTGGTTGACATTAAAGGCAGACTCATGCATCGAGAGGGCTCCACAAAGTAAAGGCATGGGAAACAAAACGGTTCGAGTTCCTTGGCACCACTATCCTTATCTTTTACAGGATTCAATGACGTGCAAACGATGCATTCAAACTGGGTAGGAGACTCCCACCCAAATGGTTCTTGAAACTTGGGAAGGCATTACTGCCAGCCAGTGCAACGCTCACATTCATCCTAATACTCGGGGCCCCTCTGATTGTACTCAAACATCTTGACACCCGAAGGCTATAGGGACTTGCGGCACCGGGAGGATTCTTTAGCTCCATGAGCCCATCATCAAATCCTATAGGGGCTATAGTCAGATATATGGGCCTGGAGTACCCTCACCGACCATGTATCTGGCCCATCAATGGAGGATGACCGAGGATGAAGCCCATGAGCAGTAGGCATAGCTACCAACTTGGAGGTCATGATGTATCAAGGATATCTGCCACCATCATAGCTATGGTAGGATAGAATTGATCTATTGTAACAAACTGGGAGTCTAATTTGTAGCGCTGATCGCCCTTGTTATAACCCTACCCCTCTGCCTATATAAAGAAGGGTAAGGACTCCATGGTCATAGGGGCTAGTTCTATCTCACGCGTCTTGACCTAAGCACCACCACCACCACCGCCGCCAGCCTTCCACCACCCCTAGTCCCCCTTCCTTCCCCTCCGGCATCTCATCGAAAGGCCGAAAGGAGTGGGGATCCACTATTTTTCATGTTTTTCTAGTAGATCGAGTCCTTAGGGCTAGGATTTCTCTATGTCAAATATGTTGGTATTGGGGATTTATCTCCTCCTCTCCGGCAATGACAAAGGGGAAGGAAGGAATTGTTTTCTCCATGGTGGCTCTGTTGAAGATGAGGACGACGACTATGGCATCAGCAACTTCACCAGCTTGATGACATGGAGACCTTTCTTTCCGGACGATGACATCAAGGTGGAGATGATATCCCTACCATGGAATAATTTTCTTTGGTCTCTTCTCTGTTTTGTCATGGTTAGATCTGGCCATGATAAAGGACTAGGGAGAATAATTTTTAGATCAGTCTTCCTCATTCTTCGGTGGCTGAAAGAAGAAGGAAGACACCAGAAGGAAGAAGTTTCTCAACACCGCCTATATGAATGTTGGACGTTGTTCATTGGGCATCTATTCTTAGGCCTTTTGCCTGAGTGTTTGCCTGTGCGGTCATCCATACTGCAAAGCGTCATACAGGTTTGGATTTTGAGATTTGGAGCTATTCATAGCGTGGGTATAATTTAGATGAAAATCAGTTTCTGGATATTTGTGTAATCCAGAGTGCTTGTAACTGTGTTGATGTACCCAGCTATTATCTAATATAATTCTTCTTTTGTCACAAAAAAAGACTCTACGATCATCATGTTCGCCACAACACCATTCATCTCATTCCAATCTACCTCGTAGGTAGGAGCAACAGCCCCTATAACCGAGCATACGAATACAAGAAGAGTAGCAGCACACATTGGATTAGGGTTTAGCGCGCCACCGTGCCCTGAACCAGTATAAATCCTTGTGTCTCGTGTGCTACCGATCTGGATCCGTCTACGCGATCACGATGCTAGGCATTGCCAGAGCTAAATAATTCAACACCCAGCCATCTCCGACGTGGTCTACAGCGGTGACCCCAATGATGAATCTGCACGTGGTCTTCCATGACTTGAGGCCAGAGACCTTGTAAGGAGCTGCTAGAGATGTAGCTTGATACCCTCGAACTTCTTATTGGTGGTCTTCGCAGTTCGCCGCCATGAGAAGTTCAAACTTTGTCGGCTTCATCTTCGGACGCTTAGAGCGAATCACCATGGTGATGGAAAAAATTTTGGCCAAAAATTAGCCTGCTCTAAGTACTAATTGTGACGAAGCTAAGATAGCAGAGGAAGAATTAGAGGTAGACTTCCACAAAAATGGATAGGAATAAGAGGAATTTCAACAGCGGGAGCCCATGAGGAGGTACCTTGGTTTTAGAGTTTGGATTTCAACTAACAGAGCAAGTTCGTTACATGCCGTTTTGGCTCCCTATAAGGTGACGCAGTGTCCACTTCCCATCCAGTTTGGGTCCACCTAGTCATTCCCTCCATCTTCTAGGTCCACTAGTCAACAATTGCGTTCCTCTCTCTTGTTCGGATCCCAAACACCTCCGCTTCTAGCCTACTTTCATCGTCAGTCTTCGCATACCCCACGGAGTCATGACAAATGCCTACTTGACCCACCTCTCTAGTGAACACTATAACTCTGGAGTCTTCATATTATTCAAAAAATAATTTCAAATTTCAACAATGACATATACACCTAGAATGAAAAGTCTCAAAATATCTATTCGAAATGAGCAAACATTCCTTATTCAGTCAAACTTGCATATGATTCCAAAACAGAATACCTCATATAAACTATGCATGCCCTTTTTCTTCCCACATAGAAAACCATGAGGGTATACATAATCTCTCACAACTAAAAAGACTAAAGAGGAGACACTGTTTTGGTGCGACAAAAACTCCGCCTCACCTTCCTACCCTCCCTCGTGCGATCCCACGAGGTGATACGTCGCACCGCCAGGTGGGACCTCATCCCCACGCCGTTGATCATAGCTCCTCTCCTCCCCATGGTGTTGAAGTAGGAAACAACACTGCTCACGATTGCGGCACCTGCCCTCTTCCTCACCCAGCATCGACATAATTTGCGGAAGCAAAAGAAAATGTGAAAAAATGGGCACAAAAGGGAACATATATCAAACGATACATGCAATTACGGGAAGAGAAAAATTAGTCCCACCCCAATTGGTGTCCCCTCTGGTTTTGCATGCGTTGCATGGAAGGAACTAATTTTCTCCTTTGGAGGAAATCTACGGGCAAACAAAGCAAGTCACGGACTCCTGATTTACGTAACAAACAAAACATATTCATCTCCTTTCCACGCTAACAACCAACAAACGCAATCACCCGCCGCCATTCTCATTGCTACACGCCGTCGCCCATCGTGCTCTGCCCTCGACCGGGGATGCATCCGTCATCCGCGTGTCGCTGTCTTGCCACCTGCCTCACCGACAACACCATCTATAAAGTAATCTACTATTCTCCCTCTATACGCATGGTAGGGAGCCTTTCAGCACCTGCCCCTACCATGGCTACAATAGCAGCAATAGGGGAGCCCTTTCGGTGCCTACCCCTACCATGCATATAGAGGGAGAGCAGCAGATTACTTTACAATTCTTCCCTTAATCCTACTGCTAACCCTAGAACCTCCACCATGCCGATCATCTTCTTCAGCTCCATGAACCAAAGACGACCGAGTGGCTTGGTGAGGACGTCCACTGAGTTGCCAACCAGTTTTGATGAACTCGATGATGATCTGCCTTCCATTGACATAGTCCCTGAGGAAGTGGAACTTGACTGTCAATGTGCTTTCTCCTGAATTGTGGAGAAGTCGGATTCTTCACGAGGGCGATGGTGGGATGGTTGTCCACCATCAGTGCTGCTGGGTGAGCTTCCACACTGGTTAGCTCACCCAGTAGCCTGACGTAGCCACATAGCTTAGCACACTGTTGTGGCCACCGCCACATACTCTCCCTCTCATGTGGACAGCGCCACCACCTTCTATTTCAGTGACAGCCATGAGATTGGAGCTGACCCGAGGAAAACGAGCATGCTAGAGGTGCTCCACCGTCCGTCGATGTCCCCAGCCATGTCTGCATCGCTAAACATAGTGAGCTATAGCCCACTTACACCAGTCTTGGGGAAGACGATCATCTGATCCACCATCCCCTTGACATAGCATAGCAAGCCGCTTCATCATGGCCTAGTGATCCTCTCGGGGATCCTCCATGAAGTGGCTGATGTAGCCCACATCGAATGCAATGTCCGACCTCGTGTGGACTAGGTAGCATAGACCGCCGATGATGCTCCAATAGAGTGTTGCATCTTACCTTCGCTGCGGTACTGGCCTTCGTTAGCTTTAGCTGCTCCTCCATTGGAGTCATGCACGGCTTGCACTCAGCCATGCCGCTCCGCTCCAATAGCTTCGAGGCATACATGCTCTGACCGAGCATGAGCACCTCCTTCCCCTATCTCACCTCGACTGAGGTAGTAGGAGAGCGCATCGAGATTACTCATTCGAAAACGAGCCACCATCTTGTGCTTGAAGCTGTCGATGTCCTCCGCACACGCACCGGTGATGATCAAGTCATCCACATAGACGCTGATGATGAGCTCCTCCTTCCCCCATCGCCACATGTAGAGCACGTGCTCGGTTGCACACTACGTGAACCTAAGCTCGCCCAGCGTGGTGTCAAGCTTGGTGTTCCATTCTCGCGGGGCCTGCTGTAGCCCATAGAGCACCTTGCACAGTCGGAGCACCCTATGCTCCCCTTCCTTGATGGCAAAACCCAGAGGTTACTTGACGAAGACCGTCTCCACCAGCTCGCCATTGAGGAACGTACACATGATGTCGAGGTGGTGGACACACCAATCCTTCGCTGCTGCAATGGCCAACAGCAAGCGAACGGACTTAATTCGCACCATCGGAGCAAAAACTTCCTCAAAGTCGATGCCCTTGTGTTGGACAAAGCCTCGGGTGATGAGGCATGCCTTGTGCTTGACAATGGCGTCGTGCTCATCCTGCTTGACCTTGTACACCCACTTCAAGTCGATCTGATGACATCCTAGAGGTGGATCGACGAGCTCCCAAGTCTCATTTTCCTCGATCGCCTTCATCTCCTCCAGCATCGTCCATCGCCAATTTGCATCGTGCTCGACCAGCGCGAACATGGGTGGTTCCTTTACACTAATGAGAAGCAGCTCTAGGTTATTGAGTAGCCGACCCACCAGGCCTGAGGACCCTGTGCCACCAACGATGTCATCTAGCCTATGGAACCGCACCTCCTCACCATCATGGAAGTCATCCATGAATTCGGTGATGTCGCTTAGAGGTGAGGCAAACTCGATCGACATCGATAGAGTCCCCTATTCCACCGGAATGGTTGGCACAACACTTGGAGTGCTCAGCACCCTGGCTGCAGTGCTTGGCACTACTCCTGGACCGCTCATCAGCACTCCTAGAGTGGTTGGCACCACTGCAAGAGTGCTCGACACTAGTCTTGGAGTGGTCGGCACCACTGCAAGACCTCTTGGCTCCACTATGGGAGCATTTGGCACCCGTCCTGGAGTGGTCAGCACCACTGCAAGACCGCTCGGCACTGCTATGGGAGCATTCAGCACCTGCCCTGGAGTGGTCGGCACCACTGCAGGACTGCTTGACACCATTCCTAGAGTGCTCGGCACCCCTCCCGGAGTGCTCGGCACTGCCCCAAGAGTGCTTGGCTCTGTTGCTGTAGTGGTCGGCACCTCCTCTCTAGTGTCTCCACCACCGTGGATGACCAAGTGCTTGATGACGAAGGTGCTGGTGAAGCCACCAGCTTCTCCTATGCCCGAAATGTCCTAGTCCTAGGTCGGCTTCTCATCGAACACGACATCACACGAGACAACCACCTTGCCTATACGTGGGTCATAGAGCCGATATGCCTTGGTACCTTCCTCATAGCCTAGGAGCACCATTAGTGTGCTCCTGTCCTTCAGCTTGGTGAGGACCGGCTTCATCTTCCTGACATAGCCGATGCAGCTGAATGTCCAGAAGCAGGACACGCTCGGCTTGCGCTCATACTAAGCTTCGAACAACGTCATGCCCTTCAAGGCCTTTGTGGGTGCACGGTTGAGGATGAACACTGCTGTGGTCACCGCCTCACCCCAGAACCTTGCCGGCATGCTCTTGGCCTTCATCATGGATCTAGCTATGCCAGCCACCATTTGGTTCTACTGCTCCACCATGCTATTCTGCTATGGCGAGTATGGCGCGGTGTGGTGTCTACCACACCCTGATCCGCATAGTACGCAGCGAACTCCACGGAAGTGAATTCGCCGCCACGATCAGTCTGCAGCACGTGTAGCTTCTTGCCGCTCTCCACCTCTGCACGCGCCTTGAACTTCTTGATCATCTTCGCCGCCTCGTCCTTGCTCGTTAGGAGTTGCAGCCACATATAGCGACTATAATCATCCATGAGTAGGAGGAAGTACCGCCAACCATCATTTGTGGCTAGCATGATTGGCCCATAGAGATCCTAGCTAGGCAGCTGTCAAACAGCTCGCCTGCATGCTTGATGTGGGGCAGCCCTCAGACTATCTTTTCTAGCCGACCGAGCGCATCGAAGCTGAGATGGCCGAACCGGGCATGCCATAGCCATGGCTCCTTGGTGTGTCATACTACTAGGCACACCGAGTGCTCCACCTTCAAGTCAAGCATGTACAATCGATTATGTGAGTGTTTTACCTTCGTGAGAAGACGCCGCTCCTGATCCTAAATCTTTAGGATCCCGCTCTCGATCAGTACCTCGCATCCGCGCTCGACTAGCTACCCGATACTGATGATGCTTGAACATAGCTAAAGATGATGGTGTCACGCCCTCAGATCACCACCCTTGAACCATCACCGAACACATCCGTCAGTGCGCGGTGCTCACCATTCTGGCACCTGAAGATGATGGTGTCATGCCCTCGGATCGCCACCCTTGAACCATCACCGAACTTTACCGTGCTGGTCATGTTGCCGTTGAGCTCAGAGAAGGCTTCCTTGGAGCCCGTCATGTGGTTGCTGGCGCCGGAGTCTAGGTACCACCACTGCTCCTGCTCGCCGCCCACACGTCCGAGGTGGACTTGGGTGTGTGGTTCATCAAGGTTGACAGCCTTCAGAGCCTTGTCGTGCCCTTCCACCGCCATCACTTCTCCCTTCTCCTTGGCCTCAATGTCATGCAGTGCATAGAACATCGCCATCAGGAGAGTGGCCTCATCATCCTTATCAGCCTGTGCTAAATGAGCCTCAGCCTTCTTCTCCTACTTGCGATTTGGGCACTCCTTTGCCCAATGGCCCATCTTCCCGCAGCGCCGGCAGGCGATGGGGTCGACCTTCTTCTTCTTCTTCTTCTTCTTCTTCTCCAAAGAAGCCTTGCCGCAGTGCTTGCCATCGCCACCGTGGCTGGAGTAGGCTTCCCCGGAATTCTTCTCCTTCATCTGGGCAGTCCACTCCTCCTCTGTCAGCAGCAGCTTGCCGCTGTTCGTCGTTGCTGTGGCCTGCTCCATGCGCTCGTCCGCCACCCGCAGATGGCCTATCACATCCTCAATGGTGAGGGTGGACAAGTCCAGCATCGTCTCTATGGAGAGAGCGATCTAGATGTACTTCACCGGCACGGAGTGGAGGAACTTGGAGACCACCTCTTCTTCATCGATGGTGACGCTGTGGCTCCTCAGCTTGCTGATGAGCGACTGCAGATAGAGGCAGAAGTCTTCCATCGACTCACCATCCTTGAACTTGAGGTTAGCGTACTCCTGCTTCAGCAGCTGGGCCATCGCCTTCTTTGCGCGGTCGGAGCCGACGCGCATCGCTGCAATGGCCTCCCACGCCTCCTTAGAAGAGTTCTTCGCCCCCAACAGCTCCTTGTAGTCCACTGGCACAGCAGCGAGGATAGCCTCCAACGCTGACATGTCATCTTATTCTTTGTTGGTGCCCTTGTTAATGGCATTACAGAGCCATCGTGCTCTGAGCTTGACCTTCTTGGTCATCACCCACTCGCCATAGTTGGTGCGAGCCAGCGTTGGCCAACTGGTGCCACTGACCTCCTGCACCGTCGCACAACGACCTCCTGTCGTGGCTGGACAACCACAGTAGCGCCGATGCTGTCGCCCATCTCTGAACCGTCTGTCCTCGCCAGCGGTTAGTCCGGTGACGGCGCTTGTACGGTTAGTGCAGTAGCAGGGGCAGGCGCCGAAAGGGCTCTAGTGCAGCGGCAGGGGCAGGCGCCGAAAGGCTCCCCTGCCGCACTGTAGCCACAATAGGGGCAGGCGCAAAAGTCAGCCCTACTGTCACATCTAGTCACTGTAGCAGCCTGACAACATGGCATGTCTGTGTACTAGGATTAGATGGGTAGAGTTGTATATATAGCTTTCCACTCCAACTCAATGAAGGAAGAGAGCTTAGTTTTGCCATCTCCTCTGCAGAGCTCCGACCAACGCTGGTGCTTGTGCTGTGTGTGTGCGCTCTGTTCTTCCTCTCTCTTCTACCTCCAGCCATAGTGTGTGGTCAGGAACGACGGTGAGCGGTCAGCTCACCGGTACGGGGGATCCCAAGCCCAACACCATCCACCAGATTGCCACCGTCCGCGTCACACCACCACGGTACACAAACCTAGGGCACGACATCTTTGTCTCGCTGTGGTCGCCGGAGGACTCAGAGGGGGCAAAGCCGGCAGGGTGCTCGGCGTCTATTGTTTGCTTCTTAGTTCATAGTTGATTCGTCTTACAGTTGTCAGGCCTCTCAAATACCCTCACTCGCTGGGCTCACATACACAGAGGTTACGTTCCCATTCTAGGCCGGACACCTTAGCAGGTGGGCCTTCCTTTGGACGCTGCGCCTTGGCCTTGGACGCTCATAGGATCACCAGGATCAGGAGCTAACATCACTAGATGGAGTTCTAGTGAAAACAACTAGGAATGTGTTTGATTTGACGAATATCTTAGATGGGACATACTGGTTTAGGATGAAAACAGTCAGAAAATCCCTCAACCGTTTTCTACTTCTACATTTGAATACGAAGCGACACTACTACAAAAACGATTTGTAGCAATGCCTTCCTTTCTTTGTAGGGGCGGCTCTATATTGAGTCGCCCCTACAAATGGTTGCCAAATGAGCCGCCCTTACAAATGGATTTGTAGGGGAGGCCGGTGTTATCAGCAACACCTACAAATGGCCTGATTTGTAGGGGTGGCTCTATATCCAGCCGCCCCTACAAATCGGGATTTTTAGGGACGGCTCAATATTGAAGTGCCTCTACAAATAGACGTCGAGTATTAAAAATTAAGCACTAAAATTCAAATTTTGTAAATGACCTCGGATGGAGAAACAACCAAAATGAAAGTTGTAGATCTCAAAAAGTTATGAAACTTTGTAGTTGACAACTTTTTGATTTGAAATCATCTTGTCAAGGAAAACTATGTTTGAATTTTCTAAAAATTTAAAATTTTAAAATTTTTAAACGACCTCGGATGGATAAACAGTAAAAATAAAAGTTGTAGATCTTGAAAAGTTATGAAACTTTGTAGTTGATAACTTTCTAATTTGAAATCATCTTGTCATGGAAAATTACGTTCGAATTTCTTAAATTTGAAATTCAAATTTTATAAGTGACCTCGGATGGAGAAACTACCAAAATGAAAGTTGTAGATCTCGAAAAGTTATAAAAACTTTATAGTTGATAACTTTTTTATTTGAATTAGTTTAGGACCTCAAATAATCAATTTATGCTCAGTTTTGTATAATATGTGGGGAACCAAAATGAAATATAGACACAAGTGGTCGTGAGGTGTAGTGGTAGAGGAGTTTACGCGTGAGCGAGAGGTCGCGGGTTTGAAACCCGACCAACGCAAAGTGTGCAAAAATCGTGAAAAAATGCTGCAACGGTGGTCCTCGGATTAAATTTTTTTTTGCTATTTCCCCTTTTTTGTTTTTTTCTGAAAATTGATTTGTAGGGGCGGCTCAATATCTAGCCACCCCTACAAATCAGCGATTTGTAGCCACCCTTTCATAGGGGCAGCTGGCATAATCGCCCCTACAAATGATTACCAGCCGCCCCTAAAAAAGGTTTTCTACGTAGTGCGAAAGCGGTAAAGCCGAACGCGAAAATGAACACAAACTTAGAAAATATCGAGAATTTCGAAAATGAACTAATTCGAACGGAATTATGTTGAACATGGTTGGTAAAAAAAATCAATACGAAATAGTGACCGTATGACCAAGTGCATAACAATTAACAAGTGCATGACCAAATGCATAACAATTAACAAGGGCTACAACTTTTATATAAAAAGTATCTCTATTTGACACCATATAAGAAACATATGATTTTTGTAAGGCAACAAGGGTTTGCACGCAATTAATATACTGCACAAAAATTATTTAATTTTTTAAACATCTCAACGACCTCAATGAAAAAACTGAAAACTAGAAAGTTGTAGATCTTGTCGAGACCTACAATTTTCATATAAAAATCATCTTCATCTGAGATAGTATGAAAAAAGATACAAATTTTCTAAGGCTGGACTTCTGATGGGCCAAAAACGGTATAAGCCGAATTTCAAAAACGGGATATTCCGAATAAAAAGCGGAAAAGTAGAAAATGGTCGGCAAATACCTAAACCATTTCCGTTCCGTTTTCGAATTTGGTTTCTGCGGCTGATAAGCCGGCTGATGTTGATTTTTTGTGAGAGAAAAACACTGTACCATGATTGATAAGCCGAGCTGATAAGTTCAACTGTTGAAGAAGTAGCTCAATACCCTCGAACTTCTTCTTGGTGGTCTTCGCGTTCGCTGCCATGAGAAGTTCAACCTATGTCAGCTTCATCTTCGACACTAGAGCGAGTCACCATGGCGATGGAAAAAATTTGGCCAGAAATCATCCTGCTCTGACTACCAATTGTGATGAACTAAGATTGCTGAGGAAGAATTAGAGGTAGATTCAACAAGAAATGGATAGGAATCAGAGGAATTTCAGCAGTGGGAGCCCACCAGGAGGTACCTTGGGGTTTCAGAGTTTGGATTTTAATTAACAGAGCAAGCCCGTTACATGCCGTTTTGGCCCCCTTTAAGGTGACGCAGTGTCGACTTCCCATCCGGTATGGGTCCACCTGTCGTTCCCTCCTGTCTTCCGGGTCCACTAGTCAGCCATTGCGTTCCTCTCTCTCGTCGGATCGCAAACACCTCCGCTTCCAGGCCTGCTTCCGCCGCTGTCTTCGCATACCCCTTGGAGTCATGACAAACGCCTACTTCTCCCACCTCTCTAGTGAAGACTATAACTCCTGGAGTCTTCATATTATTCGAAAAATAATTTCAAATTTCAACAATGACATATTCCCCAGAATGAAAAGTCTCCAAATATCTATTCGAAATGAGCAAACATTCCTTATTCAGTCAAACTTGCATAGGATTTCAAAACAGAATACCTCGTATAAACTAGGCATGCCCTTTTTCTTCCCACATAGAAAACCATGAGGGTATATACATAATCACACAAACAAAGCATCGTACATACCACTTATAACATCTCAAGTCCATACACCGCACACTGCATAGAGCAGCTTTATTTTGTTTTGTATGAAAAAAGAGGAAAACTCCAGGAACGAAAAAGAAAATTAAACCCAAACTTCAGGAAGGGGAATCGCATCCCAATCCACCGATCTAGTTGTAGGCGTCGGGGTTGGCGACGAGGTAGGCCTCGGCACCCTTGAAAATGGCGGTGAGTGACTCCTTGGCCTTGGCGATCTCGTCCTTCACCTCCACGCCCGGCAGCTGCTTGAACGTCGTCTCCACCTTCGCCACGCTGCCGCCGTCGGCTGCGGGCTCCACCTTGATGTGCGACGTCGCCGTCTCGATGGCAACGCCGATGCCGCCGCCCTCGAGGAGCGTTTGCTTGCACTCGCACTTGTCCAGGTCCAGGAAATCGAGCCTCTCCTTCGTGAAGGTGAACGGCATGACTGCAAGAGCGATCGATCGCACGTCATGAGCTAGCTGTTTGATCCATCAGGCGAGAGAACATGTTGGTCTGGGCATGCCGCGGACACTTACCTGAGGTGAAGTTGAACTGCCTGACGCTGCCAACGCCGCCGTCGCCCTCCACGGGGTGGGCGCTCGCAACGACGTGGGAGGCGAGCTTGGGCGCCAGGTTGTGCCAGTCCAACACGGCGGCGCGGAACAGGCGCGGCGCGGCCACCCGCGACGCGATCTCGAGGGTCCAGCTGTTGGCGGAGGCCATTACTTCAGTGATCGTCGGCCGATGCTTAGGTGCTCAGCGCTGAGCGTGGCAGTGCTACTGCTGGTGGTTTTAGCCTTGCAGCTTCTGCTTGTGTTGCCATGAGAGTGGCGGACTGAGGGCTTTAAATAGGCGGTTATGGCGGGGGTTCGTGGCGTCCGGTGAGGACTGAGGATGAGACGCCCGGAAGTGAGGCTCCTCCCAGCTCCCACATGGCCGGGTTGGCTTGGCACGGCACCTTCGCTCGTCGATCCATTAGTCCATTAATGTGGCCGGGGTTGCAGACACAAGTCAAGAAACGTGCTGCCATTCCGTCAACGTTCAACCCCTGAAGGTGTAGAATATGTCGTCGAATTGGCACACCGTTTCGCTTTCGCGTGGGCCAAATGATCTAGAATAACGCTGGTTTGGGATGATGAGCTTCTAGATCAAAAAGCATGTAAGCGTGGTGGGTTGGTGTGATTAGAAAAGAGAATTATATTGTGAGGGTCCTGACTACTTGCATCACTCTTTTTTTTTGAAGTTAAAAGCGGCTCTAAGGGCTTGTTATTGCATCCATAGGTTCGACAAACTCGCAAGACACTAAATTTTCCGGAAGGACTAGCGCCCAGACTACCAGATGGGATGTTGTGTCTGGACGCGGCTCCAACAACTGCACCGGTCCCGCGTCAGCACCAGCGACAGCCACCAGCCGCGGCGTGCAACACCCGATCTACTTTTACAACATCCAGATAAAACCTTTGTAATATACGTCGAAAACAGATAAAACATTTGTAATATACAGTAACATCATTGCAACATGTGCAACATCCTGATATACTTTTGAAACATCTAAATACAACACTTGCAACATACAAAAGAAGATAGATGAAACACTTGAGACATGTGTATGAAAACTTGCAACATACGTGTACAAAAAATAGATGAAACATTGGGGATAGACGCTTGCAACATACGTGTATAAACATTGCAACATATGCAACATCCCGATCTACTTTTGCAACATTCGCATAAAACATACATATGAAATAACTGAAACACATGAAACATGGGCTTGCAACATGTCTGAAAAAGTGTCTAGAAACACTTGAAACACATCATTGTCACGCGGCCATTACCTACCTGGTGGGCAACTGCGGTAGCGCAGGCCTCCCCTTCGTGCCGACGGCGCGAGGTGGATGGGGGCACAGGCGCAGGCCACCCCTGCTTTCCCTTTCGTGACGGGCAAGGTGGATCGGCGCGACGCTGAATGGTGCGCGCCCGCACGCCCCCGCCATGCCCGCCATCGGCCGAGCAAGAGGAGACGCTGCGGATTTGGAGAGGGCTCCGCCGGCCGGGGTAGGGGAGGGTCAGCAGCTTGCTTGAGCCCGCCGGCCGCGCGCTAATGGCTTGCTCAAGCCGCCATGGAGTGGGGGAGTGGCCGCCGTGGAGTGGGGGAGCGGCTGTCATGGAGTGAGGGAGGGTCACGGCCGCTGCGGCGGAGAAGGCGAGCGAAGGGCGGTGGTGCGTTGGAGACGCCCGTAGCGACTGATGCGAAATGGGGAACAGAGTGTCGATCTATTTTATTTATTTCATTTTTTTAGGAACTCTGTATACAGGAGCAGGCTGTGGGTCGGTCTGCAGGCCAGCTAGCCACGTTTGGACAGACCGACACAGGATGAACGCCCTAGCGAAGCATTATTGCATTTTTTTTTACAAATTCTGGGAGGCAGTTCGTCCAAACACAAGACTCACCAGCGTTGCAACTCATCCCCATCCTAGCTAATTCATGAGCAACCGAATTACAGACTTGAGGCACTGACATGACATCATTACAAATGAAATGGCCATGTAGTAACTCACGAGTATCCCTAATGAGCTTCCCGCTTGCAGCTAAATCCATTGAGGATGAAAGAAGGGCCTTCTTGAGCACCGATGAATCCATCTCTAGTTGTATCCGGAAATCCCAAAATCTATCGATGATTGCAGCGCCTTTGCACACGCCGCTGTTTCAGCAGTAAGGGCATCCGGAACTGCTGACAGGCGCCCCGCACCAGCTGCCAGGGCATCATTTTGATGGTCCCTGATGATGAATCCCCAACGACCATTCGAAGTATCCTGTATGAATGCACCATCGCAATTGATCTTCAGAGTCCCCGGTGGTGGAGCGCACCATCTTTGAGCTGTTAACTCCACGCCCTCGCCTCCTTCCCCTTCAGGTCCATAATAAAATTCAAAACTTGGCCAGTAACTTCCTCTGTTGTTAAACCGTGCTCCCCTTTTTTCCTCTTTTGGTGTCGCACTGTCGCTATTAACCTTATCATAAACTCTTTTCCGTTGTTTGCTTTCTCAGTTTACCATTATACAATAATTATACAATAATCCTGTAAATACACCTTTTTTATTTGTTTTGGCCAAGGGAAAGGGGATTATATTAAAACTCGGCACAGTACATTACCAAATTATATATGAAAAAATTTGAAATAAAAAAGACATAATATGCTATCCAAATTCTTCCATCGTCTTCTTCCGCAATGGCTTCCCTCGAATGCAGAGCCAAAGTACAGTCCTTATGCCGAATCCAATGACCAACCCCAAAAAATTGGAAATACCACAAGATCCAATGCTAAACGCATCTGAATAGATGAAAAATATCGACAATTGCATCTTCAGGTACAACATATGATGCAGATTCATCATCTCTGTTGATGCCATACCCCCATGTATCCCGACTACAGAATTTCCTGAACACCGACTTTAGATCAGAAGAGACTCGACCAGGCGCGACGACCCTATTCGGGGAAGAATATCTCCGGATTATGCCAAGACTCTAACTAGGGCACGACTACTTAGCTTGGGGGTAAGTTGATCCCGGATATAAATAGCTAGCAATATCCCATGTTGTAACCATCGAATCTCAGATCGAATATCTCATCGTCCATAGGCATAGCTACATTGTAACAACAATCTCACCAAATACAAGAATACAAAAGTAGCAACCGGACATACGGCTTTTACTCGTTTCCCGGGGCCCGAACCCATATAAATCTCGTGTCTCTACTGTGATTGATCTTTACATTAAGTAAGGTTCCCCAAGAACCAAATGTAAAAAACACTGATAGAGACGTGTCAGTAGGGGAATTCTACGTGAAGATCGATCATACCAATCGTCGGAGGAATTTTGTTCTCAAGATGCGGCCATCACACACCGGAATCCATCGGGTTTGCTCCAAGCTTCGACCGGACGTGACGTCAGGATTCGGGGGCAGCACGCGACGCTAAGCGTGAGCAAGCAAGGAAGCACCCATGTGGTGTATAGGGCCATGCAACAATGGAGTGCGTATACATGTATACTAATTTCCTTGCTTGTCTACGCCCTTAAAGACTCGACGTCAACCCGGATCGAAAAACACCAAACAGCTAAGTTCCATGTTTCGATTAAATATTCTCGTATATATGCATGTCTCCAAGTATCTCTACCTGTCTTCATGACTCTTCGATGGCAAGCCAAACCAGGATCAACTCGTATGCACTCGGGCATCACGTATATGCAGGAAGACATACACTCAGGATATGGACAAGATCAACTTGCATGTACATACATCAGGCAGACCGATCCCGACTCCAACACGAGGGCAATCAGCCCCGACCGACTACGACTTCCGCGCTACCTGCCCCCGCTACGGCAAAAGAATCCGGCATCTCCACAGCACGCTGCAATTCCATTGATGGAAGGTAATTTAGCTGGTGCCAACTACGGCAAGAATTCTAGAGCTATCCATCTCAGATACAGCAACAAGACGATGCGATAGCCGGCCATGCAAGACGAGTTGATTATCAAAAGCCATGCATGTTAATTTTGGCAAGTTGCACAACCAAGCTGTTGAAGCGTGCGTAAGCCAACCTGGTGACGTCAAGCGGATCGTCGAGCCGCAAGCGGACCACGAGCGAGCCAAGTCGAGCAGCCAGCGAGCCGTCATGCGAGCCGTCCGGGCCTCATCCATCAACACGGATATCATGACACGCCGACTACTCCACTCAGCGTCGTTCGAGCTAACACTACTGGAAAACTGTACTTTACCGAGTGCCTGAGACTTGCTGAGTACTTTTTATCGGGGCACTCGGCAAAATAAAGCACTCGGCAAAGGTGGCTTTTGCCGAGTGCCTGGCTCTCGTCAAATATAGGCTTTGCCGAGTGCCGCGGCACTCGGCAAAAGTCCCACTCGGCAAAAGGTGGCCGGCCCGTGACGGCGGCCACCTGCCGTCAGATTTTACCGAGTGCCTAACGGATAGCACTCGGCAAAAAAAAAATTATTATTTTTAAAAACTTATTTTGCCGAGTGTAAGCGTTGGGCCCTCGGCAAATTTTTTTTTAAAATTTTTTAAAACTTATTTTGCCAAGTGCTAGCGTCAGGCACTCGGCAAAATTTTTTTTATTTTTGAAAATCAACTTTGCCAAGTGCCCCCTGGGCCAGCACTCGGCATAGCCCACTTTGCCGAGTGCCCCCCATGGCACTCGGCAAATTTTTTTTTTGATTTTGGGCCCAAATTTTTTTCTGTGGCCTTGTGACAGTATTTCAAACTCTATTTTAAAATTTAGGACAATTTTGACTTTTTTTGATATATTTTATTAGTTTATTTCGTTTCGTCTAATTTTTTTAGGATATTTCAAATTTGAACTGCAGGTACATGGAATAATGGACTTTGGTCATTCAAAAATTGATACTCATGATATTGATGTCATGCACACTGAAAAGAATATCACCGAGGCACTTTGAGCAATGCTCATGGACACTAACAAGTCTAAGGACAACCCTAAGGCTAGAGTGGACCTGGCGACGTTGTGCGATAGGCCAAACCTAGAGATGCGGCCTCCTACAACAAGAAAGCAGTGGAGAAGGCCTAGGGCCCCCTATGTCTTGAAAATCGATCAAAGGAGGGAAGTACTTCGATGGATCAAGAATTTAATGTACCCTGATGGGTATGCAGCGAATCTGAGCAGGGGAGTGAACTTAGAGACTCTGCGAGTCAACGAGATAAAGAGTCATGACTACCACATATGGATTGAGCACATACTTCCGTCGATGGTTCGAGGCTATGTCCTTGAGCATGTCTGGCTAGTGCTGGCAAATTTGAGCTACTTCTTTCGCCAGCTTTGTGCCAAGGAGCTATCTTCGACCGTCATTACAGAATTGGAAACTATGGCACCTGAGTTGGTTTATGAGCTTGAGAAGATCTTTCCACCCGGCTTCTTCTTGCCGATGCTACATCTAATTGTGCATCTCCCGACCGAGGCATGGTTGGGGGGCCTGTGCAGGCCCATTGGTGCTATCCAATCGAGCGATGTCTAAAGATTCTTCGCAAGAAATGTACAAATAAAGCCAGAATTGAGGCTTCCATTGCAGAGGCAAGCATTCGGGAGGAGGTTGCAAACTTCACGACATCCTACTACAAGCCGAACCTTCCTAGCAAGCATAATCCACCCCCTCGTTACAATGCTGGCGAAGTTGAATCGACCCTCAGCCTTTTCAAATGCCAACTAGGTAGCGCAAGTGGATCGACCCCCAAGAGATTGGATCCAGAAGAGTGGCGCAGAATCACGCTATATGTGTTCACCAACCTTGTCAAGGTTGCGCCATTCATTAAGTAAGTTCTCAACGAACTTGTTTCAATACGACGTCACTATTCTGTATCGAACCCCATTGATTCTCTTTGGTACAGGGAATTTGTTCGTCAAGAGTGGCATCAATCAAGGGATCCTACCCCGCACGAACATGATACCCTTCTTTTAGAGGGTGCGGGAGCTGGGAGGCCTGATTTCATTTCTTGGTTCAAACAAAAGGTCGTACGTTCGTCGATATTCCTTAGTAGCTTGTACGTTCCAATAGTATAACGATGTATCATGCTTGAGCTTGCAGGCGCAAACCAATGCGTCCATGAGTGACGAGTTGAGACAGGTTGCAAATGGCTTCAAGTTAAGGGTGAAGTCATATACCGGTTATGACATGAACGGATATCGCTTCCACACGTCAAGACACGAGCAGACTCGGCCCGGTCGGAAAACCACCAATAGCCAAGTTTTTACGCCGGGCACTAATGGCGTCGAATACTACGGAATAATTGAGGAGATCTATGAACTTGAATATGAGGGCCGGGTACCTCTTACTCCTGTCATATTCAAGTGCCACTGGTTTGATCCTGCACGAACGAGACAGACCCCTCATCTTGGGCTAGTTGAGATTAGGCATGATTCCGTCTATAAAGGAAAAGATGTCTATATTGTGGCTCAACAGGCCGTGCAGGTGTATCATATGCCATACGCGTGCCAAGACAAAGACCATCTTAAGGGTTGGTCTATTATGCACCAGGTATCTTCGCATGGTAAACTACCTGTTCCAAACGATGAAGATTACACCTTCGACACAAACACATATGATGGAGAGTTCTATCAAGCAGATGGGCTACAAGGGAGCTTTGAGATAGTCTTACCTAGTGTGATGACCGCCATGGAAGTAGACAATGAAATGGTTGATGACGAGGACCCTAGAGATGTAGTGCTAAATCCGAAGGACATTCAAATGCTTGAGAGATTCCATTTAGGCAAAGACAATGAAGAAGACACAAAACCTTCGAATAGTGTTGCCCATTTGGACAATTTTGACAGGGATGATGAGACCTATGACCCCAATCATGAAGATTATTCCTAAACCATGTAATACTATGTTTTTTATTAAATTTTGTTATGTTTATTCATTTTGAACTATTTGACATGTATGTACTAACGCTTGTTGTTCATTCTTTGTACATTACAGGTGACAGAACAAAGATGGTGGGCAACCGTTCACCGAGGCAGGTGCTCTCGGTGTACCAGAGGCTACGCCCTCCTGATGGAGGCGAGGGGACGTCTTCACCCCCAACGGCGAGAGCAGGCCCGGGTCGCCCCAACATGGGGAGGGGATGGGGAGGGGGAGGGACCGGGGTCGCCCTAGGAGGGACCTGCCTCCTCCCCCGGCTCTCGACCAGCCGGAGGACCCGTCTCCTACCCCGGAGGACCACGTGGCGGCCACGGGCATGACAACAGACACTCTATTGGGGGACGAGGGGACTCAGCAGACGGAGGACAGTTCTGCTTTCTCGGCTCCCTACATGCGAGGTCCCACAAGCCTTCCTCTGGTTTCGCTTCCTGACCGACGCCCACTGGTTTGTCCTGTGGGAAGAAGGTAAGTAACTATAGATGTTATCACTAGTACTTCATATGATACGTTGAAAATCAAAAGAGAAACTGATAATTTTTCGTAATCACTTATGCAGGGGCTGGCTAGTTCTGTCGGGTGCTCTTGACCCCCCACGCACCCCCGCTACCGTCCTGGGATGTCTGTGCAGGAAACACTTCCTCGGCCTTGTGGACTTGAAAGAGGGGAGGTGGGAGCCGGCCTGGTCGTGGGACAGGTACAAGCTCGGCTCGGATGACGAGCAGGACAACAAGCAGGAGCGGGTTTTGGCGGATTTTTGGGTAAGTGTCTCACAACATAGCTCAATACATCTCCTCTATTGCTTAAGTCTTTTATTGAAATAATGAACGGATACATCGTGTTTGTATGCAGAGGTACTTCAAGGCCAAAGAAGGTAGAGAGACCCTGGTGGATCAGACGGCACACAGAGCCTGTAAGAAGTACGTCGGGGACATGATTCACGAGGCGCGACTCCAGGCCCACGTCGACTACTACAGGTCCATCAAGAAAGAGCCCCTCAACAAAACCGGCGCAAGAAATGTGGCGCTGACCAAGGAGCAGTACCTTCAGGTAGGTGAATAATATTAATTCGTTTTGAGATTTAGTAGGTCCAGAATTGATCTTCTTATATGTCAAACACTTGATGATGTGTAGGTGCCGGCCTCGTGGTGCATGTCGCATAGATCGGCATGGTCGAGGATCGTGGACAGGTACCTTGACCCGGCGTACATCGCAAAGCACGAGCAAGGCAAGCGGAAGCAGGCACTGAGGACCGCTCCAACTCACCACCAAGGCAGCCGCAACCTCCCCGCATTCAAGCGGGCACTTGTACGAGATGTCATTTATCTATTCTAACACTCAATTTTGCCTGATTTCTAATCATCTTGCCTTCTTTCTCGCAGGAGGTGGCACACCCGGACGTGCCGGTGTCGGAGTTTGGGGCATGGGCTGTGTTCCACATGGGCCCGGTGAAATCCGGTGTCGTCTTCAACCTGGATGCCCCTGCCCAGGCTTACTCTGACCCGAGCGTCCATGCTAAGGTCAGAGACTACACGGAGGTGGTTAGGGTGCTTTGTGGCTCAGATCACAATCTGAGCACTGTGCCCCTTGAGACAGAGGTGATCGTGAGGCTAGGGCAAGGCAGGAAGCACAGGCGGTTGTGGATTGCAGACGGCGCCAACTCCTCGAGCTCTGCACCCTCTCTCTCCGATGTGAGGGCACGGAGCACGGCCAGAAGCCTTCCCATACGTGCACAGCCTACTCCAACACTGTCGCGGGTCGACGAACTTCAGGTAATTTCGGTTTCACTCGTCATACATTGAACGTTACACACATTGATCAGATTTGTAATACTAAAACATGTGATTGAAACACTGCAGGCCGAGCTGGCAGAGACAAGGGAGACGCAAGCGCACCTGACCGCAGAGCTGGAGGCCACGAAGAAGCAGATGGCGGACATGTATCAAATCATGCAAACCATCGGGCAAGCATCGGGTGTCCAAGTGCAGTTGCCAACTCCAGCTTTGGTTCGACACTTCACTCCTATGAGTATGAAAGTTTAATGCGTTCGTGCCATTGGGATTGTCGGCCTTCGTGCCGTTGTGATTTTTGGCCTTCGTGCCGTTGGGATTGTCGGCCTTCGTGCCATTGTGATTGTCGGCCTTCATGCCGTTGTTTCTTGCACGTTGGAAACCTCCCCGTGCAGGGGAGGTGCTGCCGAAATTTTCAATTTTGAGTCTAACACATGCAATCTCTTCTCTTTTATGCAGCCTCCGTCGACGGGTTCAAACAATCCCGCTAGCATGTCAACGGCGGCTGATCACGTCAACCCTTCGCCGCAGTCCGGTCCTTCACCGCTGTCCAGGGGGCCACACCTGCAGTTTCCGTCGCCGCAGTAGAGATGTTGAACTTGTAATAATAAACTTGTGATGTTGAACTTTGGTGCATTTGTGATGGATTTTCGATGGATTTATTAAATATGCGTGTGCTTGCGATATATAATGCATGTTGGTGATATAGATGTGATGATATATATATATATATATATATATATATATATATATATATATATATATATATATTGTCTGTTACAATGGAATGTAAAAACAAATTGCAATTCTCGGGGTCTTTGCCGAGTGCCATGGGCAAGGCACTCGGCAAAGTTTTTCAAAAAAAAAATCCAGAAATTCTTTGCCGAGTGCTTGGGCAGGGGCACTCCGCAAAGTATTTTTTTTAAAAAAATCCAGAAATTCTTTGCCGAGTGCCTAAAAAGGGACACTCGGCAAAGAAATTATTTAAAAAATAATAAAAAAAACTTTGCCGAGTGTCTGGGCTGGGGCACTCGGCAAAGTATTTTTAAAAAAAAATAAAAAAACTTTGCCGAGTGCCTGGGCAGGGGCACTCGGCAAAGTATTTTTTTTTAAAAAATCCGGAAATTCTTTGCCGAGTGCCTAAACAGGGACACTCGGCAAAGAAATTATTTAAAAAAAATAAAAAAACTTTACCGAGTGCCTGGACAGGGGCACTCGGCAAAGTAATTTTAAAAAAAATTAAAAAACTTTGCCGAGTGCCTGGACTTGGACACTCGGCAAAGTAATTTTTAAAAAAAATAATTTTTTTTTTGCCGAGTGCTGGGTTAGGCCCTCGGCAAAATAACCGTTAATGGCCGACGCGCAACGGCCGAAAATATTTTACCGAGTGCCGCCCCAAGCACTCGGCAAAATTGTTTTTTATTTTGCCGAGTGCCTCGATAAAAAGCACTCGACAAAGACCCTTTGCCGAGAAAAATTTTGCCGAGCGGACTTTGCCGAGTGCTACACTCGGCAAAGCCTTTGCCGAGTGCAAATGGCTCTTTGCCGAGTGTAAAAACACTCGGCAAAGCCGCGGCCTCCAGTAGTGTAAGTCAAGTTCTTTATTTTAATTAAAAATTCTATAATACATGTATATCTCTCGATATCTTCATGTGTCTACACAATTACTATTGGCAGGAGCCGACGACAACCCTCATCATCGACACCCCGAGGCGGCCGTCGTCAATGTTTCGTGTCATTTTGTCGTCATTATATTTCGACTTTTGATTCCTCGTTCCGAGTGGCCCTCGTCATCAGCACACCGTGGCTCGTTGATTCGTCATCCATGTTGGCGGACGCGTCATCAAACCGGGTATACGGCGGTAGCATCACTGGCAACGTCCTATTGGGCGCACCATTGATGGACTACTTCGGGCTGTCCATGTTGTTTCTGACAACGTCATCGACAAGTACTACTCGAGCAATGTCGGCAGGCATTCTCGGGATGGTCATGCACGGCTCTCGACCTCCCACCATCTCTCGCCATGGCAGTACTCGACAACAATTGCACCAACGTCCTGTTAGACCAGCTAAGTCACTTCCATAATTATTTTTATTGTGTAACTTTTGCTCTTACTTACTATTAAATTGGCCTCCAAGTTAATAGAAAAAAGTCAGGGGCTACTGCACATAAACAACCATGCGCCCTGGTGCATGCCTGCTTTTTTCTTTGCGATTTAAGTACCCGCAAGATATGTCTATGTGTAAAGCTTTGTTAGCAACAACGACTTACGCCATAACCCAATGCGATACAGATCACACCATCATATGGCTAGTGTCCTACGCACGGGGCTACGGTCAAATGAACAAAATGAATAACACAAAGGGAAACAACATCAAGGAGAGAAGACAACAACCCTTAAAACCACTCTAAGTACTTTTGTGACACATGTTCCACCACCTATAGTGCTTGATCGTAAGAGAGTCCATTGTGCTTAACGAAGCACTCGATCTCGAGCGAGTCCAAAGTACATCGAAGTAGTCATCATGCGAGGGTCCGAAGGCTCGACGGAGTCTTGACCTCAAGTGATCGAAGTACTCATTAATCTCGAAGTACACAATCATGCGAGGGTCCAAAGGCTCGACGGAGTCTTGACCTCAAGTGATCGAACTACTCATTAATCCCGAAGTGCCGATCATGCGAGGGTCCATAGCGCTTGACGGAGTGCTTGACCTCAGATGATCAAGGAACTCGTTAATATTTTCCAAAGTATCATCACAAGAGGCACATTGCGTTTGGCGGAATGTTCGATCTCAAGTGATCAAAGTACTACAAACCAATAAGTCATAAGTACCCCTTTTATTTTTACCAAACCTGAATACAATGCTCGGGGGCTACCGCAAACATTTTGGCCCGAGTATGATGGCTGGGGCTACAGAGTCACGGTGCTTTCTAGTCGTTCATATAGCCCTAATTATCATATTTGCGAGTCAATTTTCTACTTTGCAGATTATCTATTACTGTTAATCGGATCGTGCCTGTCACGCTCTTATATTTCAGATAAGTTCTTCAACTTTTTAAGTTTTATTTCTTGCAATCTTTTGCTCTACTCTCTACTCGGTTACCTGCTAATCCGAATAGAGAGTCGGGGACTACTACAATACTCATATCATATAACCAAAAGTTGCTGGACTAAAGCAAATCGAGCAATTTGTCAAGTATACTTGTTTCAAGGGACTAACGCATGGAAGACCGCTTGAGTCTCAGCTGCTAATGCCCCAAACAAACTTTGCGTACTACCAAAATAGCCTGAACAAGCTAAGGGCACTTCGATTGGTTATATTGATTAATTTTCATTTTCGTCAATCAAATAAGCAATTTTATTGTCTTATTTTTCTTTAATATTTTTCTCTATATAACCCTTCAAGTATGTAATCGGGCTGGTCGCTAATTATTTTGTTTTAAGGATTTAAAACATGATATATTCAAAAGCTCCATCATTGACCCGAATTTACAATCGGGTTCTATCGCTCATCCACCCGAACACTTGTCCGGGCCTCGACGCTGATATGATTATCTGCTAGCACAAATATGTGACAATATCCAGAGCGTGTTCTTTCTGAAAATCCTAAGCGACTCTATACGCTCAAAGTCAGCTGCGCGGAATACATAGTGCGGCGGACCGCTCGAGTCCCGAATGCTATAAATTCCCAAATATGACTTAAGCATACTAGATAGCTAACGGAAGAAGCAGACAGTCACCGCAGCGTTTACCACATCATGCTTGCTAGCAGATATGACAGCTCAATATATGTTTGGGAAAGTCAAAGTCAGGACAATAAGAGTGTTTTGGTAATTCCAATTGCCAAACACCAAACTCTTAACTCCTGAAGTCTGCATACCCGAATACCAAGATCACGAACATTGTCAATATTCTTGAAAGAAGAGCTCGGGGCTGACAACAAACTCCCAACCAAGAATACTCGGTTGCAAAGCACCCGATTGTGAGGTGCCTGATCAAGAGAAATTCCAAAAAATAAATTTTCCTAGATCCAGAGTATCTGATTGCGAGGTGCCTGATCACAAGAAATTCCAAGAATAAATTTTCTCCGATTCAGAGGATTAGATCGTGAGCACCCGATCAAGATGCCCAATCATAAAGTTCTCATCGGCCAATCAAGAAGGCCAACCACAGGCCCGATCTAAAAGAGCCGACAATTACACCAACCAAGAGGCACGGCGACGTTTTATCTAGATGCGCTTCGCCTGGAACCCGAGGGATCCTCGTTCGGCCTCGACCAACAGACAAATACAAAACCAATCAACAGCAAGCAAAGCAAATAAGGAGTCCGTATGTCTTACAGTGCCACGCAGGCAATAAACATGTTGTGCTTCTACGTACACATGCATGCATACATGCACGAACGGCACATGACAAATTTCACACGGACCCATATTTAGCAAACTCTAGAGCCGTCGACGAGCCACAAGCGAGCCGCCGTCGAGCCACAAGCTGTGGTGTTCGACTACTCGGCCGCGGTGACCGACTACTCGCCCACAAAGGTCAAGCTGATGCTCGGGCCTCCCAAGCCCAAAACGCCAGGATCGCGTACCGACTCCTCTACTCGGCCATTACTAGAACAAGAGCTCGGGGCTGACGACCCGACTAAAAAAAAGAGTTCGATCGGAAAATACCCGATTGCGAGGTACACGGTCACAAGTAATACCGAGGTGGAAATTATTCAGAGTTAGAGAACTAGATTGCGAGCACCCGATCTCAAGGTGCCCGATCATAAAGTTTCCGAATGCCAAAACTTAATTACATAAGTCTCGATGACTACGAAATGTCCGATCTCAAAGGATCCCGAGGCATATTACACCACTACCAGGAGATTGCACTGTTCAAATAAGTTCATCTCTCAATGGCACAACTTTCCGACTTCCACTGATTTGGGTCTCCGCTTGAGAGTGGTTACTTAGAATTCCCCAAGAACCAAGTGCAAAGAACGCGACTTAAAAAGTCCTGAACATAAGCGAGCAATAAGTTGCGTTGACAAGTCAAGACAGCCTGGGTATGGCACTAGAACAAGCTCATCTCCCAACAGCACACCTTTCCATCGATCTGTATAGATCGGGTCTAAGTCGCAATTGGTTACTCGGGCTACCTCTTGGTACCCAAAGTACAAACCACCCAACTAAGGCAATCATGATTTCTTGCAGACAGTTAAACTGCTTTTGACAGACAAGCTTGGGGACATATGTCGATGCCATACCCCCAGGTATCCCGACTACAAGATTTGCTGAACACTGACTCCGGATCAGAAGAGACCTGACCAGGCGCAACGACCTTATTCAAGGAAGGATATCTCTGGATTACGTCAAGACTCCAACTAGGGCACGACTACTTAGCTTGGGGGCCAAGTTGATCCCAGATATAAATAGCTAGCAATACCCCATGTTGTAACCATCGAATCTCAGATCGAATATCTCATCGCCCATAGGCATAGCTACATTGTAACAGCAATCTCACCGAATACAAGAATACAAGAGTAGCAACTGGACGTATGCCTTTTACTCACTTCCCGGAGGCCCGAACCAGTATAAATCTCATGTCTCTACTATGATTGATCTTTGCACCAAGCGGGGTTTACCCAAGAACCAAATATCTGGTGGTAAAAAACACCGACAATCTTCAAACCTTGATTTCCTTTCCACGACCATCGACAATGAGATCGATGACCCAGAGTAGCTGTCCTCGTTGGGAGAGCCCACAAGTACCCCTCACGTTGTAGATAAAGGCCACAAATTGGCCACCTGCCGATGAAATCGACGGCCTCAACGGCGATCTCATCGTGGCAGTCACCGAAGCCATCGCATGAAACACGATCCTGACCGAGAATCATCTGATTTTGCCAGAAGATTTATTTGGACTAAACGATAAACAACTAGATATAAAAATTATGGTAAAAAGGATATGATGGGTCCCCTCCCATTCTTGTTCCCCGTAGATGCATCGGAAAAGAAAGAGGAGAGGGGCCCTAGGCGCGATGGCGATGGCGGTAGCAAGGTGTCAGAGTTGCGGAAGGCGGTGTCTCCTTATGTCTAGGTGGCGGTGGCTCTACGAATGACTACTTTGCATACCTCTTTTTATTCATCGTGTAAATATCATATAGGTGGACAAAGCTATATGAAAAAAATACTTAGTGCAAACTATTAATGCAAAAAAATCCTGTGCAAATCATCAATTAGGTACAAACATAATACCCTCTAAAACATACTTCAGGTAGATGTGTTTTTTTATCGGGTACAATTTGGACGCACACAACCCACGCACTCCACATGCACACGTACGCGTGCGCGTCCGTACACACGCAAAGAAGAGATTGAGAGGCGTTGCCTCCAGTGCGCGGGAAACGCGTAGTACCACCGAACACGCACGTGTGCGTGTACCCTGAAAATTCTGGAAAAAGTTCAGAAAAAGGTGCGATCACCTGGGTTGAACCCTAGTGGGTTGCGTCCTACTGGACAGCCCTACCACTGGACCATAGGCCCATTCATAGTTGATTTTATCACTGTAGATGTATGTCGGGCCCTTAATTTAGGGTCATCTGTGCATCATATATCAGTCCCTGGATCAGTGGCTGATACGCATGATTCAAAAAAGATTGATATCAAAAGCCATTGTCGTGGGGTCGGAACTGCGACAAGCATTGTTGTTCGAGTTGGTGTCAGAGTACGTTTCTACAGTGGCTTGGATGGACTCAAGAACATAAGAATCATAGAGAGCACGCAATGGCTTATCCTGGTTCGGGCCGATCGATGCCCTATGTCCAGCAACTAATGTTCCTTATACTCAAGACCACCCAAAATTGGGGGGGGTTACAACAGAGTGTACAGGGGGAAAGAGAGAGATTTGGTAGGGGGTTAGCTCGTTGCTAATCCTGAGGTTGCCTCGTCGCCGATGGAGCCTTCCCCTCGTCGAAGAGGAGAAATACGATGGATGCGGTGGAGGGGCTCTCGGTGCCCCTCTCTGGGTTGCTCTGCTCTTGGTGCTGAGTAGGAGCGGATGGATCATGAGGAATGGAATGATCTGTCTAGGATCATCCTCCCCCTCTAGGATCCGACCTTACACCTTATATATTGAGATAGGTTGGGTACATATCGTTGTGGCAGCACTAGGGGATCACCGACCCAATGATGGAGTTCCCATATCTCATATCGAAGGAGTTGCTCAGGGTGCTAATGATTGGGGCTATCGGCGTAGACTACCCAGGGGCGAGTGTCGGCCATGTCCCTTTCAACGTCGAGCACCCCCTCCTGTGGGCCATACGTTCACCGGGATGATCTCGGAGCCCCCTCTCCTCCTACGATGGAGTGGGTGTGGATGGCCGTGCCTCCGATAGGGACGATGGGCGCGTCGGTGCTGGCATTCGGCGCACCTTCAGCGGTGGCTTTGGCTCCAGCTCTGGCAGCACACGCGATGGTGGCCAGCGGAGGGTCGTGGAGGTGCCAGAGGAGTCCTGCCCTACGTGGGTGTCGGATATCTATGCCCAGGTATTCGAGCCAAGGGATTAATGAGCGTCAAGTCGCCTCATCCGATGGATAAGGACGCAACTGCGGCCTCATCCTACCCCTAGGGGCCGCGCCATGCCTCGTCCAACTACGAGGACGAGGTTTCTGCCTCGACCGACCCCTAGGGGCCGAGCCTCACCTCGTCCAACTCCGAGGATGAGGTTTCCGCCTCGTCCGACCCCTAGGGGCCGGGCCACGCCTCATTTGACTCCGAGGATGAGGTTTTCGCCTTGTCTGACCCCATGGCGTGGGCTCCAACTCCAAGGACAAGGTTTCTACCTCATCCAACCCTAAGGTGTAGACTTCGACTCGTCCATTCCCATGGGGAGGGCTCCGCCTCGTTCGATCCCTGAGGGTCGGATTCCATCTCGCCTGGCCCCTAGGGCGAGATTTCTGCCTCGCCCATTCCCTAGGGGTCACTCTAGGGTAGGACCCAAACCGCTTCAACCACTATAGTGTGGAGGCACACACCTAGGAGGACGTCTCGGGCATGTCCTGAAGCGACCGGTGGTCACATCAGGCCATGCTGGGAGACTCACGTCACCTATCGCGTCAATAGGCCAGCACTATGCTGCCAACACCCTACCTGACCATCGTCCAACGTCAGTCAATTGGCGTCAGTTGACTGGCACTATACCACTAGCCCCCCGTATGGCCTCTGTCAGGGGACCCTTTGACCATTACCGTCCGCTCGGATGGGATGGAAGACAAGAATGGTGCACGACGCCCGCATGTATGCAGCAACGGCCAACAGGACCCTAGTGTGATGCCGCTGCCACCACGATCTATAGGGTCACCGGGACCGACGCGAAGAGGAGGACGGCATGCCTCCGAGAGCCTTATTTCTTTTTCTTTTTCCTCTTCCCTTTGGCTATGACCCCTACTTTCCCTTGGGTTATAAAAGGGAAAGCAGGGCATCCCACTAAAGGGGGGACCGAGGACATTGAACAAGTGCATCACACAGCATCGGTTCACTGCACCTCACCACAAACAACACATCACCAGAGACTTGGGACCAGTCCCTCTCTCGCCCATTTGTAACCCCTACTATGAACTTTTCTATGCTAGTAACATGAGCAGTAGCAACGAACTAGATGTAGGGACATTCAGCCCAAACCAGTATAAACCTTGTGTCCTCTTGGTACACCATCTGAGCCAGATGCGCAATAATACAAATTTACTCGTTGGTGCTTACTCAAAACACTAACAGTGGGCGAAGTCCGCCTCGCTCGTCAATCCCCCGATGGGATATGTAAGGATCATTTTTTGCTTCTTACCGCACCTGTTACCGTTCTTGACTCCCTAGGAGGATGGTTGTCGAGGTCGGTTGCTCGAGCACCGGCGAGCCTCCCCGGCACCGGGTTCGCTTGCTGCCACCTTCCCCGTCGGTGGCCGGACCGAATCAATGCGCCCTTCGTCGGGTGTGCCCTCCCATGGCACCCCCACTTATGCCTTCTATGGCAGTGATTGAGGCACTGCGGAAGGAGTGGGAGGACGCCATTAGGGCCACGGAGGATGCCTAGAGGGAGGCCAAAGAGGAGCGGGTGGCGGCGGCAGCGGCAGTGGCAGAGAACGTGTGTGATGAGGTGTAGGCAGAGGTGGCCTATTTGAGGGAGGAGTCAAAGGTGTGGGTCATTCCCTTTCTCTATCTTTTCTCCCCGCAGACGGTGGACTTCGGGCCGCGTCACGCACGGTTTTGATGTCTCAAACTTTTGCTGGTGTAGGCTCAAGGAAGGAAGCTCGTTGTCTAGGTGAGCAACTCCGGGGGCTTCAGGAGGAGGTAGGCAGGCTACGGGCCCACCTTGACACCCGTGGTGTAGAGTCGAGGGAGCTCTAGGTCATGGCCCTAGGCGCTTGCCGCACCCTCTTCCCTAGGGGGGTGCACGACAACATGGTGGAGGGTGGCATCCAGTAGGGGCGGCTTTAGCACTAGCCATAGTCCACTTCCGGTTCCCCAGCACGATGAATGTCCACGAGGTGGTGGAAGGCTTCCCAAGAGGTGTCAACCCCATCAACTTGGCATTCCTGATGGCCCGCCTAGAGGACGCCACCGACGCTATCATAGCAATCACGCCCCTAGACAAGATCCTTTGTGGCCTCTAGCCTGATCGCTGAGGCAGACCTCGCACAAATAGACCAGAGTTGGAAGGTCGGGCAGGCGGCGACCGGTGAGGCGAACCTCATGATGCTCTGCGCTTACCAGAAGGAGGGGATTCGCAGCAATAAGAAAGCGAACCCAATATTCAACTGAAACATGTAAGGTATGGGAATGGAAAAATGGACTGGGAAAGTTACATAGCTTTGCGTCTCCTTCCTAGGTGCTTTGTCGAGGCGGGGGATGGGCATGACGTAGCCCAGCTTGCGTTCTGGGCCCCTGGGCAACGATTTTGGCTATGGTCTTCCTTCACGGGGAAGGTCCAGTACCTTCCTCGATCGGGTCGGTCCCATCTAGGGGTCCAAGCGCCTAGATGGAGGGGTCTATCATGTCGCCGCAGTCGCCGGGTAAGATCGGGCGCATTCGTCGGGCTTAACCAATCGAATGCCGCCATCATCTTGGCCTCCTTCTTCACCATCGATAAGTACCCAAGCCTCCTGAGGAGGCTTTGTTGTTGTTGCCAAGGGCCACGTGGCTCCTGGCTGTGCAATCCCCCACCTTTGGGGCTGGAGCTCTGCCTCGGCGGCCTCTGGGTCTCCCTACCGAGCCTGCAAGTGGGTCACCTTCTCGTAGGTGGCTTACGAGGCTGTGGGGCCCTTGGTCCGGTGGCGTGAGCCCTAGTGCCTTCCTGATGGGGACTTCACCGCTAGCGCGGTAGCGCATACACGGTGGGGTGTAGTAGTCGATGTTGTCGGAGTCATACTCTGGGCCATTCCCCAAGAGGATCTTGAGGAAGGTGCATGCCAAGGGGACGTTAGCCCCCACGGCACCGAAGAGGATGGCGCTACATGGCGCCTCATGGCTGATGAAGTGCTCTAGCTCTAGCTGGAAGGATGCCACCACATTTTGGATCCCAAAAGGTGGGTCTGGGAGGTTGTACTAGAAGCGATCGGGCTGTAGGAGCACCTCGCCGGTGGTGATCTGGCGGTGTCCATTGGCTAGCATGTAGAACATCTTGCACCAGTCTGACACGATGGGGTGTAGACCCAGACCACACCGGATCTACTTGGCTAGGACCTCGAGATCTGCTCCGAGGAGGCTCGGTGTAGGCGGTGACGCCGGGAGCTCGTTACCCATCGGCGTGGCCTTGTCGAGTGGATCAAGCTTGCCATAGGAGTTGGTGACGTAGATCTGGCTCCTAAAGTGGAGGACCTGGCCTGGAGAGAAGGCATCGGCTATGATGAAGAACTCACTAGGGAAGCAGACACCGCCATCTAGGATAGTGCCGCTTGCTCTGGTGACGAGGCGGGTGGCTCCAGCCACCGTAGAGCCTAAATCACACATGACGTTGCCCCCTACCTAGCACACCAGCTGTTGTGGGGTCAGAACCATAGCAAGCATTGTTGTTTGAGTTGGCGTCAGAGTATGTGTCTGTGGTGGTTTGGGTAGACTCAAGAACACAAGAATCACAGAGAGGACGCAACGGTTTATCTTGGTTCCGGCCGATCAATGCCCTACGTCCAGCAGCTAATGATCCTTATACTTAAGAGTAGCCAAAATGGGGGGGTTATAACAGAGTGTATAGGAGAAAGAGAGAGATTTGGTAGGGGGTTAGCTCGGTGCTAATCCTGAGGTTGCCTCGCTGCCGGTGGAGCCTTCCCCTCATTAGAGAGGAGGAAGACAACAGATGCGGTGGAGGGGCTCTTGGTGCCCCTCTCTAGGTTCCTCTGCTCTCGGTGCTAAGCAGGAGTCGATGGATCATGAGGAATGGAATGATCTATCTAGGATTGTCCTCCCCCTCTAGGATCTGACCCTACACATTATATATCGAGATAGGTTGAGTACATGGCAGTTTGGGGGGTTGAGCCTATGGTCTACATGCACCAGAGTCAAGGAGGGTCTTGTAGTAGAGCTCTATGGACCATGTTGATATCATGGAGCCAAAGAAGCCCTAGGCATCATCAGGCTACTCTGTTCTAACACTCTGCATGTCAGGCTGTGTCGGCTTGGACTGGCCTCCCCCAGGTGGACCTTCTGTAATCTTCTTGGTGGCGAAGGAGGTCGGCTCTAGGGGCTGACGAGCGTGCTCGGGAGCTCCTGAGCCCCTGGAGGGCTGAAGGAAAACTTGTCTTCTTATGTCATGCCCCATGCATGACCCTCTTAGGTGAGCAGCCGACAAGGTCACGCCCAAAGTGCTGCGTCAAGGAGCCCTCGAGCCTTGGTGGCTCGTGGCGTGTCGCCTTGTGCTAGGGCCTTGGCTGGCATCGTAGGCAGTGCAGGGGCCAAGGGCCAACCTTAGGTTTCTCGTCGATCGGGAGCCTAAGGCTCGGGCAAGCCCCCAAGCCCTAAGCAGAGGCCTTGGCATGCTCAGGCTTAGGCAAGTTCCTTAGTCTCGGGGTGCGTGTGAGCATACCCGATGGGTATAGCCCCTGAGCCCCCGAGCGATCCTAGGGGATCGGCCGGGGGGTCTCTTCGGTTGGGAACCATAGATCTCGAGGCTTAACATACCCATATGTTAGCATCTCATCAACCATACTTTTATTGCTAATGGGGAATACACATTATAGGGTTTGGGGTTACATAGCTTAGGCCATTGGCCTTATATCATATATCAGGGTTCTAAGATAGCGTTCCTATGTCGTTGTGGCTCCAATTTAGTAAATTGCGTCTTGCCAGATTATCACCATTTTAAGAAAAAGTCTAATCATAGTATCTCATCCTAGCATCTTCCTATTCCAAGGACGTGGCTATTTGAATAGATTCAATACACTCTACAAAGGTTGTACAAATTTCCTCACAAGATAGGCACAGTCCGACACCATCGTCATGGCTTAGACAGGTCTAACAAGACCCCGTACCCGAATGTATGTGGCCTTATATATCCATATAACTCTACCATGGCTTCTCAGGGGTTGGACAAAACACTAATATCAGGAGGATACCAAATCGTCCCATCGTATAATCTCGGATGATACCAAATCATCCCATCGCATACTCTCAGATGATACCAAATCATCCCATCACAATAGTGCAGATGTTACCAAATCATCTAGTTAAATCATAAATATGGGCTCAAATGTGGGCAAAAATCAAGGGGCTTAACATGGAGGATCACATAGCAACCATGCCAACCGGACCACGGAAGATCACATAGCATCCATGTCTTCTCCTGATATTCCGCTGCCAACACCGGCCTCTTAGTAGAAATTATACTTCTATCTAATGGGGTGTGAGATCAAGTGTACCCATATTATACATGTGGTTGTACATAATATCTGACTAGGCGAGAGGGACTACGAACCGGTCCTTATATGACCGAGGCAAGTATCTCCCACAGGAACCCTCACTAGATGATTCTACCAAGGTAATCTATCCCACAAATTACCCCACTCGCCCCATGTTGGGGTTTAGTTCAGGTTTACCATTTTTAAGTTCACAGTTATTATTCTCATGTTCGTAGAGCTCATATCATATCAAGGTAGCCATTACCTTATCATCAGTGTTCACATTATCATAACCGAGCTAATGATCCATTATAATTCCATAAATTCACAAAAGAGAGTTTGGGTAATATAAGTTGAGTTGATTAATTAATGGAGACAGAGTGTGGTGGGTTCATGGTGGAGGCTAGCAAGATGTAGTGGTGGTGGAAGGGGAGTAGTTAATGGATGGTAAATGAAGTGGAGGGAAAGGGATAGGTAGGGGTTAGGACTTGCCTCCATTCATTGATGATTATATCCTTACTTTAAGACTCCGATTCCTGTGTATCCTGCTCCTATCTTCTAAACTCCATCATGTTATCTCCATGTCTTCTATCCTACGTGGTCTAGCATCGACAAGCAAGAAAACACAAACAAGGAAAATAACAAGCAAGGCATGTACAACAAGCACAAGCAATCAAAGAAAGGGAACGATCCTAGATGGGTTGGTCCTATTGGGTGATGGGTTCTTATCTAGGGTTATCATTATTATGTCAATTTGAAGTAAGGTTTGGATGAAGGGATTTCATCCATAGGGTATGTCTTATACAAGTTAAGTTAAGGTGGTGGGTTGGTCTGATGGAAAACCAGGCCACATTATTATTAGGTTACACTATTACGTGAACCTAAAAGAGAAAGCCTACCCAAGTCATCATAGATGACTTGTCTGACTTCAACAGGTCCACTAGGGTCAGTGCCACATACGCACATGTATATGTATGTGCCTTGGATTAATTAGGTTGGCAAAAGGTGGGATGTAAAGTTAGCCATACATAGGCATATACCCGGGTGTATAGGTGTCCTATACTCGGGCATATCCATGTATGTATACATATATGCATTATTATTTTAGGTGATTGGGTGTGGGTATATTCGAGTATGTGTCATGGCGCACACACATATGTGAATATACGGGGTTAGATACTACTATGGTGATGGGTACTACTATAGTTAGTATTAAATTAAATATAAGAAAGGAAAAGCAATCAAACTAGAATTTAAATGGGCACCAAATAATAGAACAAAGGGTATGAATAAATAGAGCTTGAATTATAAGATTCTTGGTGGAAAAAGCAAGTGATTTGGATTTAGGATGAAGAAGATATGATTTATCAAAGATTTTATTAAGAAAAGAATATGTGGAATATAGTTTGGAAAATATTTCTAGAAATTGGAATAATGGAAATGGTATGAAATGGCTTAGGTAGGATCTAGGGTGTACCTAATTTATTAAGAAATTTTCTAGGAATTTTCTGATGTCTGGAAAATGGATTTTCACTCCTCCGTGTACACTCTCTGGGTGTACCTAGTGTTTTGCTCCTTAACTGAGTGGCTGACGTGCGGGCCAGGATGTGCAGGGTCAGCCTGACAACACTGTGCTATGCTTCGAGCCTATACTGCTCTGTGGACCTGCTCTTCTCTACCTGAGTTCATGTGGACCGAGTGTTGATGTTTCTTAGCGTAAGCAGAGGAATCCGCAAGCGCACGGATGCACCGTTGTAGTACTTCACCCAAAAGTATTCAGATTATCGTATTTTCCTAAAGGAACGAATGTGAAAGGATCTTAGCTAGTTTGCCTAAAGAAAACAAGTAAAAGGGTAGCTTGGGTAGTGAGTTTTTTCTAAGGATAGATATCCTAAGTGAAGATAACCTTGACACTATAGACTTGCTTCGGGCACCGAGTAGCATTTGGTCTGCCAAGTGAGCCCGGCCTGTAGCTCTATGTTGAACTTGGACATGGGGATTACAAGGGACGGATAGGGCTGTCACCACCTATCGCCTACTCCTCAACTGTGGGGAATGAGGCAAATGAAGATAGCTTCTAGCCTAGACACCAGGTCTACGCTATCAACTATTACTCTAGCGCGCATGTAAGGGTTATCCATCTTTATTAGGGCTCTTCTACTAGAGTACCCACCACAAGGATGGATGATGAACCCACAAGTTTATAATGAATAAAGGTAACTTTCTTAAGAAATCAATGCGAAGTTAAACACGAACTTCTTACTCCAAGTAGTAAGAGGATCGTAGAGGTATAAGTGGAGGAGTTGCTAGCTCCAACACACCTTCTGCTAAGTGTAGCGAGCACACTAAGGGAGCTTGCCGATAGCCCTGGCACTTTTCCAACTCTTTCCTCACCCACTCCCACTCTTATTCTAGCTCAAGCTAAGTAGTAATGAGGCGCTTTCTCTTCTCTTGCTCTCTTGTTGTGTGTTGTAGAGGGGAGCTCTACCCCTCTATTTATGTAGGGAGTAGGGCAGTGCTGCAGCTATCTTTGGTGTGAAAACCTAGCTTCCACCACCTCTGCATGCCTCCATGCCACTGCCATATGAAGGAGGGACTGAGTGTCGCCACCTAGGGGTCGGGCGCCCCTTTACTGACCCTGGTGGCCACCGCCTTCGCATGGTGGGTTCTAGGCTGGACTTAGAGTGCGTCCCCATGGTGCCTTCTATCCAGAATTGGAGTTCAGATGGGCTACTTTGTGTTCCTTGGCCCAGGTATGCATTCCACTTTTCCCTGATTGCGCATTTTCTCATGTATTTCATAGATGTGTCCTGAAAAACATACTCATACCAAAACTTGTGGAAAGTGTGAGTTAAAAGCCCTAATTCTAAGTTTTGGTATTCTCATTTGTTTATTTTGTTTAAATGTTGGCGGTAGGATCATGAGTTTAAGCACCGCCAACAAGCTCCCCCACACTTGGTCTTTGCTCGTCATCGAGTAAAGTCTAAGGACTAAGCGGGTTCATCTCCTTGATTTGAAATCTGTATACAGGTTATTCCAAGTTTCACCATAAACTTGTGAACTTCCAAGTGTCTACAAAAATATCTTGAGTAATTGGAAAGTGGAACAGCTAGATTCAAATCTTTTGCTCAACTCATGTTTAGAAACTTGGGTTTTTTGCATGGTTTTTGAAAATAAAGATAGTTCATGTTCCTTGAGTGATTCTCTCAAGTCACTCAATTTTGTAAGTAGTTCCTCACCAAGGCATATTTTGGTTGTTTGCCTTTTTTGAATCATCCTACTTCTAAGGCTTATATGGAGCATAGGTGGGGATGAAGTTTGTGGCACACTTACCTTGTGTATGTTGTAAGGTCAAATCCTAGATCCTCTGGAGGGAAGCGTCATACTCTTAGATCAAAACAGTTCAAGTGTGTGGAAATGTGCCGCTTGCTCTGGTGACGAGGCGGGTGGCTCCAACCACCATAGAGCCTAAATCGCACATGACGTTGCCCCCTACCTAGCACACCAGCTGTCGTGGGGTCAGAACCATAGCAAGCATTGTTGTTTGAGTTGGCGTCAGAGTACGTGTCTACGGTGGTTTGGGTGGACTCAAGAACACAAGAATCACAGAGAGGATGCAATGGTTTATCTTGGTTCCGGCCGATCAATGCCCTACGTCCAGCAGCTAATGATCCTTATACTTAAGAGTAGCCAAAATGGGGGGGGGGTTATAACAGAGTGTATAGGAGAAAGAGAGAGATTTGGTAGGGGGTTAGCTCGGTGCTAATCCTGAGGTTGCCTCGCTGCCGGTGGAGCCTTCCCCTCATCGGAGAGGAGGAAGACGACAGATGCGGTGGAGGGGCTCTTGGTGCCCCTCTCTAGGTTCCTCTGCTCTCGGTGCTGAGCAGGAGTCGATGGATCATGAGGAATGGAATGATCTATCTAGGATTGTCCTCCCCCTCTAGGATCTGACCCTACACCTTATATATCGAGATAGGTTGAGTACATGGCAGTTTGGGGGGTTGAGCCTATGGTCTACATGCAATAAAGTCTAGGAGGGTCTTGTAGTAGAGCTCTATGGACCATGTCGATATCATGGAGCCAAAGAAGCCCTAGGCATCGTTAGGCTACTCTGTTCTAACACTCTGCATGTCAGGCTGTGTCGGCTTGGACTGGCCTCCCCTAGGTGGACCTTCTGTAATCTTCTTGGTGGCGAAGGAGGTCGGCTCTAGGGGCTGACGAGCGGGCTCGGGAGCTCCCGAGCCCCTGGAGGGCTGAAGGAAAACTTGTCTTCTTATGTCATGCCCCATGCATGACCCTCTTAGGTGAGCAGCCGACAAGGTCGCGCCCAAAGTGCTGCGTCAAGGAGCCCTCGAGCCTTGGTGGCTCGTGGCGTGTCGCCTTGTGCTAGGGCCTTGGCTGGCATTGTAGGCAGTGCAGGGGCCGAGGGCCGACCTCAGGTTTCTCGTCGATCGGGAGCCTAAGGCTCGGGCAAGCCCCCAAGCCCTAAGCAGAGGCCTTGGCATGCTCAGGCTTAGGCAAGTTCCTTAGTCTCTGGGTGCGTGTGAGCATACCCGATGGGTATAGCCCCTGATCCCCTGAGCGATCCTAGGGGATCGGCCGGGGGGTCTCTTAGGTTGGGAACCATAGATCTCGAGGCTTAACATACCCATATGTTAGCATCTCGTCAACCATACTTTTATTGCTAATGGGGAATACACATTATAGGGTTTGGGGTTACATAGCTTAGGCCATTGGCCTTATATCATATATCAGGGTTCTAAGATAGCGTTCCTATGTCGTTGTGGCTCCAATTTAGTAAATTGCGTCTTGCCAGATTATCACCATTTTAAGAAAAAGTCTAATCATAGTATCTCATCCTAGCATCTTCCTATTCCAAGGACGTGGCTATTTGAATAGATTCAATACACTCTATAGAGGTTGTACAAATTTCCTCACAAGATAGGCATAGTCCAACACCATCGTCATGGCTTAGACAGGTCTAACAAGACCCCGTACCCGAATGTACGTGGCCTTATATATCCATATAACTCTACCATGGCTTCTTAGGGGTTGGACAAAACACTAATATCAGGAGGATACCAAATCGTCCCATCGCATAATCTCGGATGATACCAAATCATCCCATCGCATACTCTCAGATGATACCAAATCATCCCATCACAATAGTGCAGATGTTACCAAATCATCTAGTTAAATCATAAATATGGGCTCAAATGTGGGCAAAAATCAAGGGGCTTAACATGGAGGATCACATAGCAACCATGCCAACCGGACCACGGAAGATCACATAGCATCCATGTCTTCTCCTGATATTCCGCTGCCAACACCGGCCTCTTAGTAGAAATTATACTTCTATCTAATGGGGTGTGAGATCAAGTGTACCCATATTAGACATGTGGTTGTACATAATATCTGACTAGGCGAGAGGGACTACAAACCGGTCCTTATATGACCGAGGTGAGTATCTCCCACAGGAACCCTCACTAGATGATTCTACCAAGGTAATCTATCCCACAAATTACCCCACTCACCCCATGTTGGGGTTTAGTTCAGGTTTACCATTTTTAAGTTCACAGTTATTATTCTCATGTTCATAGAGCTCATATCATATCAAGGTAGCCATTACCTTATCATCAGTGTTCACATTACCATAACCGAGCTAATGATCCATTATAATTCCATAAATTCACAAAAGAGAGTTTGGGTAATATAAGTTGAGTTGATTAATTAATGGAGACAGATTGTGGTGGGTTCATGGTGGAGGCTAGCAAGATGTAGTGGTGGTGGAAGGGGAGTAGTTAATGGATGGTAAATGAAGTGGAGGGAAAGGGATAGGTAGGGGTTAGGACTTGCCTCCATTCGTTGATGATTATATCCTTACTTTAAGACTCCGATTCCTGTGTCTCCTGCTCCTATCTTCTAAACTCCATCATGTTATCTCCATGTCTTCTATCCTACGTGGTCTAGCATCGACAAGCAAGAAAACACAAACAAGGAAAATAACAAGCAAGGCATGTACAACAAGCACAAGCAATCAAAGAAAGGGAACGATCCTAGATGGGTTGGTCCTATTGGGTGATGGGTTCTTATCTAGGGTTATCATTATTATGTCAATTTGAAGTAAGGTTTGGATGAAGGGATTTCATCCATAGGGTATGTCTTATACAAGTTAAGTTAAGTTGGTGGGTTGGTCTGATGGAAAACCAGGCCACATTATTATTAGGTTACACTATTACGTGAACCTAAAAGAGAAAGCCTACCCAAGTCATCATAGATGACTTGTCTGACTTCAATAGGTCCACTAGGGTTAGTGCCACATACGCACATGTATATGTATGTGCCTTGGATTAATTAGGTTGGCAAAAGGTGGGATGTAAAGTTAGCCATACATAGGCATATACCCGGGTGTATAGGTGTCCTATACTCGGGCATATCCATGTATGTATACATATATGCATTATTATTTTAGGTGATTGGGTGTGGGTATATTCGAGTATGTGTCATGGCGCACACACATATGTGAATATACGGGGTTAGATACTACTATGGTGATGGGTACTACTATAGTTAGTATTAAATTAAATATAAGAAAGGAAAAGCAATCAAACTAGAATTTAAATGGGCACCAAATAATAGAACAAAGGGTATGAATAAATAGAGCTTGAATTATAAGATTCTTGGTGGAAAAAGCAAGTGATTTGGATTTAGGATGAAGAAGATATGATTTATCAAAGATTTTATTAAGAAAAGAATATGTGGAATATAGTTTGGAAAATATTTCTAGAAATTGGAATAATGGAAATGGTATGAAATGGCTTAGGTAGGATCTAGGGTGTACCTAATTTATTAAGAAATTTTCTAGGAATTTTCTGATGTCTGGAAAATGGATTTTCACTCCTCCGTGTACACTCTCTGGGTGTACCTAGTGTTTTGCTCCTTAACTGAGTGGCTGACGTGCGGGCCAGGATGTGCAGGGTCAGCCTGACAACACTGTGCTGTGCTTCGAGCCTATACTGCTCTGTGGACCTGCTCTTCTCTACCTGAGTTCATGTGGACCGAGTGTTGATGTTTCTTAGCGTAAGCAGAGGAATCCGCAAGCGCACGGATGCACCGTTGTAGTACTTCACCCAAAAGTATTCAGATTATCATATTTTCCTAAAGGAACGAATGTGAAAGGATCTTAGCTAGTTTGCCTAAAGAAAACAAGTAAAAGGGTAGCTTGGGTAGTGAGTTTTTTCTAAGGATAGATATCCTAAGTGAAGATAACCTTGACACTATAGACTTGCTTCGGGCACCGAGTAGCATTTGGTCTGCCAAGTGAGCCCGGCCTGTAGCTCTATGTTGAACTTGGACATGGGGATTACAAGGGACGGATAGGGCTGTCACCACCTATCGCCTACTCCTCAACTGTGGGGAATGAGGCAAATGAAGATAGCTTCTAGCCTAGACACCAGGTCTACGCTATCAACTATTACTCTAGCGCGCATGTAAGGGTTATCCATCTTTATTAGGGCTCTTCTACTAGAGTACCCACCACAAGGATGGATGATGAACCCACAAGTTTATAATGAATAAAGGTAACTTTCTTAAGAAATCAATGCGAAGTTAAACACGAACTTCTTACTCCAAGTAGTAAGAGGATCGTAGAGGTATAAGTGGAGGAGTTGCTAGCTCCAACACACCTTCTGCTAAGTGTAGCGAGCACACTAAGGGAGCTTGCCGATAGCCCTGGCACTTTTCCAACTCTTTCCTCACCCACTCCCACTCTTATTCTAGCTCAAGCTAAGTAGTAATGAGGCGCTTTCTCTTCTCTTGCTCTCTTGTTGTGTGTTGTAGAGGGGAGCTCTACCCCTCTATTTATGTAGGGAGTAGGGCAGTGCTGCAGCTATCTTTGGTGTGAAAACCTAGCTTCCACCACCTCTGCATGCCTCCATGCCACTGCCATATGAAGGAGGGACTGAGTGTCGCCACCTAGGGGTCGGGCGCCCCTTTACTGACCCTGGTGGCCACCGCCTTCGCATGGTGGGTTCTAGGCTGGACTTAGAGTGCGTCCCCATGGTGCCTTCTATCCAGAATTGGAGTTCAGATGGGCTACTTTGTGTTCCTTGGCCCAGGTATGCATTCCACTTTTCCCTGATTGCGCATTTTCTCATATATTTCATAGATGTGTCCTGAAAAACATACTCATACCAAAACTTGTGGAAAGTGTGAGTTAAAAGCCCTAATTCTAAGTTTTGGTATTCTCATTTGTTTATTTTGTTTAAATGTTGGCGGTAGGATCATGAGTTTAAGCACCGCCAACAAGCTCCCCCACACTTGGTCTTTGCTCGTCATTGAGTAAAGTCTAAGGACTAAGCGGGTTCATCTCCTTGATTTGAAATCTGTATACAGGTTATTCCAAGTTTCACCATAAACTTGTGAACTTCCAAGTGTCTACAAAAATATCTTGAGTAATTGGAAAGTGGAACAGCTGGATTCAAATCTTTTGCTCAACTCATGTTTAGAAACTTGGGTTTTTTGCATGGTTTTTTAAAATAAAGATAGTTCATGTTCCTTGAGTGATTCTCTCAAGTCACTCAATTTTGTAAGTTGTTCCTCACCAAGGCATATTTTGGTTGTTTGCCTTTTTTGAATCATCCTACTTCTAAGGCTTATATGGAGCGTAGGTGGGGATGAAGTTTGTGGCACACTTACCTTGTGTATGTTGTAAGGTCAAATCCTAGATCCTCTGGAGGGAAGCGTCATACTCTTAGATCAAAACAGTTCAAGTGCTTGGAAATGTGGTGGACCTATACTCCTCTTTTTGATATGATCTTTTCTCCTAGCTTTATTTTGTGACATGGCTAGCATTATATTTTTATGAGCCTTCATTGTGCTCATCTTTTGTTTTTTTCAACACGTTGGAACCTTCATGTGTTCCAAAAATTTTTGGAGACCTTCATGTGTCTCATTTTTTTCAATACTTTGCATAGCCTTTCTGTCTCTCTTACTATGCTAGGGAGATCATATCCTTAGAACATGGAGTATTTATGTGATGGTAATGAAAGCATGTTTTAGCGTATCCCCAATATAGGAATAGCTGCTATATGTACATGAGTTTTGATCTTGGGAGCATGAAAAATCCCTCAACAGTGATCAAAGGACTTGGCAAACTCAACACAAGATAAGTTGCATATGTAGAAGGTTATGTCAACCATGAATATGTATGGCTTTCATGGGACATTTAATTTTTCACTCAAGGAACATGCTATTTGCATTTTAATTTGTCAAAGATAAATCCCAAGCATTTTACACAAGTGAGCAAATTTCATATCATCCTGCTAGTTGTCAAATTCCAATTACTTAGATAAAGATGGGTCCCTAATCTGAGTGTTCACAAATCTTAGGAATTTTAGCAAGGAATAAACAGTATACAAACTTTTAATCATAGGAAGATATGGAGATGGAGCATCACTTTTTATTTTAATGTGTTTGATTTCAGTTTTAAAATTAAAATTGAGCGAGAGAGAAATGTACAGGCCGTGATTTTTGCGTGTGTTGTTTATCTATGTGAATTGGTGGTGATTGTGGTGCCTCCCCCACACTTGTTCCTATCTTTATTTTATGTTTTGACTGAAAAAGAGTCCAAAAGACAAGTGTAGACAAATAATTCTAAAAAAATCTTTATTCAATCATCAAAATGAGAGGCGCATTACATGATTGGAATTTAAAGAAAATAATCGGAATGAAAGAACTATGAAAGGTAAAACGCGCGCCTATTTATTTTGGGTAAGAGGAATCTATGGGTCAAGAGCGTGCTCTACCCTTGTAGTTCTTGCCACTTTAGCCAGCCTACGCCTAAAGCTAAAGCAACAAACATTCAATTCATGCTCAAGGCCTTTGATCTTAATCTGGCTATCATCTACCTGGCCTCTAAGGAATCTCACTTGCTCGTGGAGGGTTGTAATTTTGTTATTTAGCAAGGTAATTTTAGGATCTTGGGGAGGTAAAGACTCTTCGTCCTCTTCGAAGATGGCGCATGATTTTAGGACTGGAGGCTTATTGACCCTCTTAATCCTAAGGGGCTTGGATGATGAGCCAGCTGTCTCTTTTGAGATAGACTTTTGAGCGGGGTTTATTGCCGACCCTTTGTGTTTTCCTGGTTTGCGCATGAGCCCCTTCCCGCACCCGCCATCGAGCTTTTGTATGCCCACTACAGTATAGCTATGACTAAAAATTGTGTTGCCCGAAGGCGTTACATGAACACTTTTCGTCGCACTTTCTAGAATTTTTCTCTTGAGGCTATCGACCCCTGAAGCCAATTTGGACCACACACTCGAGCCTCCACTTGCCCCGCTAAAGAGTGAGGGCATGGTGGCAAGTGGAGCCATCATGACAGCTCTCGCTTCCTCTCTCACAAAAGTGTTTTCTGGGACTGGGTTGATGGCCTGTGGAATTCCCTCTAAATTGTAGGTGGAGCTAGAGCCGGTGTACAACGCTAGTCTTTTGTCAGCCATGGCTCAGCTAGGATTGCTTGGAAGCAATGCTTTGTGAGGAGGGAAGAGGAAGGCTTTGTGTGATATGAAGAGAGGCCTAAGGTAGCTTTATATAGAGGTTTGGCTCTGTGAGAGAGAGTTATCTTGTGCCAAAACCCTAAGGATAGCATAGCACCAAGTCATGAGAGTCTATCCCCACGGATAGGGCATGATAGGAGCTAGGAGGGGGTTGACTGACCCTAGGGGTCGCCCGCCCCCTGAGGAGTGCTGCCCTGACCAGGGCTTTTTCTAGATGTTCTTCCATGCCTGAAATATCTATATCCCTTGGTTTTCTAATTTTGTCTTTCAAATTTTTAAATATGGTTGGCAATTTTGCATGTATTTCTCTTAAACAAGACATGAGCAAGGTATTATTTTCATATAGTCCATGATGATGAATGAAAAATACATGTGAGTAGTGCATGAATATTTTAAATTTTCATATATTTGCAGTGAATTCATTAAAAGAGATTAAATCTATTTTGTCAATTTCTTGATCAATATCATGGGAAGGTTCTAGGAAAATTTTCAATCTTTGACCATTAACTTTAAAAGTGTTACTGTCATTGTCCTAGATGGTGATTGCGCCATGTGTTGATGAGTTGACAATGGTAAACGGTCCTTCCCATTTGTTGTGAAGCTTTCCTTTACCGAAGAGCTTGACTCAAGAGTTGAATAGTAAGACTTTGTCTCCCTCCTTGAATTCTTTTTGTTGGATTCGGTGGTCGTGCCATCTCTTGGTTCTTTCTTTGTAGAGCCTGGCATTGTGGTATGCTTTCTCAAGCCATTCTTCTAGCTCGGAGATTTGTTTCTATCGATTCTTGCCAGCTAGCTTTACATCCATGTTCTAGTTCTTGATTGCCTAGTGGGCTTAGTGTTCGAGCTCGACTGGTAAGTGACAACTTTTTTCATAGATGAGCTAGAACGGTGACATGCCTATGGGGGTTTTGTAAGCTGTCCTGTATACCCAGAGTGCATCAGGAAGCTTTTCTTCCATCCCTTCCCCATTTCATTGACCGTCTTCTATAGGATATTTTTGATTTGTTTGTTTGAAGTTTCTGCCTGACCACTGGTTTGAGGGTGGTATGGGGTGGTGACGTTGTGCTTGGCCCCAAGCTCCCTTAGGAAAGCTCTGAAAGTCCTATCAATGAAGTAAGACCCCCCATCGCTTACCACCATCCTTGGTGTTCCAAAACAAGGGAAGATCACTTCATGGAACATTCTTCTTGCATGCTTGGTGTCGGCAGCTCTACATGGCAACGCTTCCACCCACTTTGACACATAATCAACGACAATAAGGATATACTCATAGTTTTGGGACTTTTGGAATGGCCCCATGAAGTCAATGCCCCACACATCAAATATTTCTATTTGAAGATTTACTACTAGGAATATCCACTTCTATGATGAATCCAAAACCATCATAAAAAATCGCTTTTTATGATGAAAATTTCGGTTTCATCATAGATCACCGTGATGAACCTTGAATCCCCCTTATCTATGATGAAATCAGGTATCATCACAAAAAAACATCACAGAACAGCACATGATTTTGTCATAGATCACTCACACGACTGTTCCTGCTCGTCTATGACGATCTTATTCGGAACTATGACGAATAGGTCTTGTCATTGAATTAATTACTGATCTATGATGAACAATATTTGATATGTAATGACGACACTTCATCATAGATCTCCACATGGTACCTTCTCCATCCGACGTGTACTTGTGGGACCTATAGTTACTCATCCGAGACACTTGTAGTTCGTCATAAAAGTCTCCGTTCGATCCTTTCTCCATGCGACGTGTACCTATGGGACCCTTCTCCACCTGACTTGTGGGACCTAAACCTATGTGGCCTTTCTCTCTATCCATTCGACTTATGGGACCTTTCTCTATCTCCATCCGACCTATGGGACCCGAGGACTTGCATGTCACTTGTTGCCGCCGGGGTTTAATAAATTCAAACTAAAAAAACCATGAGATCTGGGAGTTGAACCCGGGACCCAGAGCAAGGAACAGACCGTCTTCACCATTGCACTAGATTCCTGGTTGTGTTGACATGTCTTTGGAGTAGTATATGTTCTCTGTGTGGATAGGTTGACTTATATATTGGATATATCCCTATCCCCTGCAAGTGGAAACAAATCTGTGCCCGTTGGATTTGCGACGGCGGCGGTGACAACGAAGGATCCCCAGTGTGCTATGGTGGCTCAGGATTCCTTTTGGAGGCTAGGCAATGAGTCTTCCCTATGGAGCGCGGTGGCATTGGCGTCCATGTCCATCTATGCCATGGTAGAGGCGACAGATATGATCCGCATGTCTCCTTTCTCGCCTTTTCCTGTTCACTTCATTATTTTGGTCCTTACTTGAACATGAGGTATACAAGAAACATAGTAGCGTTTCGGATCTGGTTAGGCCAATGATGATGAAAAAAACTAGGAGGTGGCACTATTTGGTTTTCTGCTAATGTGTGTCACTTGCAGATCTGTCTAGGCAAACAAACAGGTCCTTCGCTTCTACCTTAAACTATTTTTTTCTGTCCAGTGCTTGCTTGATTCTACATTTCTGTTTCATATGATCTAGTGCCACTAGTGAGTCCTTATGGTATTTTGAACTTGTAACATATCTGAGGCCACATTTCTGTGCTAATGATGTCTACATGGTTGTTGGATGTATTAGGATGCAACTCATATGTTTGCTTTCTGTGTCTTCTCCTTGTTGACAACCAAGTTATCCATTTAGTTCCAAACAATATGAAGGCATCAAAAGCAAATCGATGCTTTGTGTCCATCATTCACATGATTGAGGCCACTAATTAATGTCTAAGTTGCACATGTTGCTACCGATGACAATGATGATCACTGTCACTTGTTCACTGACATTCTACTTATGAAAACTGATGTAGCCTGTTCGGGTTGTGTAGATTTGAGATGAGTCATCCCTGCTATGTTGTGTTTGATGGGCATGAGCCAGGAGTTTACTACAACTGGCCTAACTGCCATAGACAAGTTCATAGGTTTCATGGTGCTTGTTATAAAAAGTAGAACTCCTATGAAGAAGGAATTGTTGCCATCAAGTCAAAAACCAACTCAAATCCAACCTTAACTCATGATGATGACTTCTATCTTCAAAACCCAACAGCTGTTCCACCCTCTTCATCCTTCAAAACTGTTGTAATTATAGTCCTCTTAATCTTTGTCTGTCTCCTATGGAAGAAGCTCTGAGCTCGTGTACTGATTGTAAGTGTGATGGTTAGACTTGATTTAGCTGGAATTGTAATGGTTATAGGTCCATTAATTGCTACTCTAGTTTGAGTTATATATATCTATGTGGTGCTACTCTAAATTTAGATGAGGTCGTACCATGAAAATTGTTAATGGTTGTTAAAGTTGCACTTTGGTATGAGTTGTGGTCTTCGCTGATGGATCTTTGTTGGATTATTTGCCTCCTCAGTGATCTCATTACTGAGCAAGTTCTCATCCTACTACATGCACACGATGAAATGGAGGACGCCCACAACAAGAGGAATGCACTGGCCAGCCTCATGGACAATGTCTTTGTCAAGATCCTCCACCGCCTCCCCGCCCACTCCTTGTTCTGCTACAAATGTGTATGTCGCTCCTAGAGATGCCTCATCTCAGACAACCATAAGTCGATGCCCCAGACTATGGCTGGCTTCTTCTATGATGGAATCTACGGCCAAAGAAACTTCACCAACATCACTGGTGTTTACCCCTCCTTGTCCTTTTTGCCCTTCACCGTGAATAATGTAGCTGTCTCAAATTGCTGCAACGGCCTCATCCTATGCTGGTGCCTTGGGACTGATGGATACCGCTATGTCATCTGCAATCCGGCAACCTAGGAGTTGAAGGTACTACCACCTAGAATCCATTCTGTTGGTGAGGCTCAATTAGGGTTTGATCTGATAGCCTCCTCGCACTTCCATGTGTTTGAATATATGGAGGAGGATGGTCAGTGTGTGGGTGTGGACATCTACTCATCTAAAACTGCGGTATGGATCTTTAAGGAATCTAAATGGGGCAAGGAGGCTGAGTGGACATTGTCAAAATCAGTAATTGTGTTTCTTAATGGTTGTCTGCACTATATTGGGTTCTACGAGGGTTACCATCGTATACTTGCTGTGGATATGGAGGGAAATTCCTAACTGGCCGTGTGGTTTTTCACGCTCCATCCATCAAGCTCAGGGTCACTTGTGTCAATATACTGTTGGTGGTCGCAATATGTCCAAGCTTTTGATCTAAATCCTTGAAGACTATGGTACTAATAATAAATGGACATTGAAGCATACTATGAGCCTGCGTAAGTTGTTTGGATAGACTAAGAAATAAATGGGTTACTTTGATTTTGAGTTGTGCTATACAGCGGTTATAGTTCACCAAGAATGAAATTTGGTTTTCTTTGTTGTTGTTGGGGTGGAAAGAGCCATCGTCGCATATAACATGGACAACAGAAAAGTTCATGTCATCCCTACACATTACATTCCGTATGGTAGACGTGACATCCTGCTAGAAATCATCGGCAGACCTTACTATCTTCCCTATGTTCCCTTGTTCTCAGAGTTGGAGTCATTAGTAAAGTAGTAAATAAAGCTGCATTTGATGTATCTCTCTGTCATGACAAGTTTAAATGGATCAATGTTGTTTGATTGAGTATGGACATGTTAATTTCCTCTTGGATGGATGTTGTCATTATTTTGCAGCAACTTTAACTTGTTTGTAATGTAAGCTAATGTCTGTGCAGTGTGTCAGACGCGTTCAAACATACAGAGGTCAGACTTTCTTGTGTGTGCAGTAATATTTCAATACTAATGGCTCCTCTTTGTTCCTAAAAACACTAATGGCTCCTCTGTAGTAGTGATATATTAACCGACACAATCTCTTCCACAATTTCGCTTGTTTTCCTTCCTTCCCCGAGTCCTCCCATTCCCACTGTAGATCTAAAAATCACCAGGAACGTGCAGTTGCCTTCTCCAAACCTACTTCACTCTTAGCCACGGCCATGGTGAAGGGTGAGCCTTCTGTGAAGCACGCATGGGAGGGGGATGACGTTGTGCCTGTGGTAAAGGAGGATGACGCCGTGCCCATGGTGAATCAAGATGAAGCTCCGGTGGATCCCTTTGGAGATAGAGACGATTGGGCCGTTGGCATCATGAGTAAAGCTTTCTTGAAGATCAGGCATGTGCTACAGAACACTAGGGTGGGCACCCTCAACCCGCCTCAGGAGGAAAATGTGAGCGGTTATGTCTTTATTTTTCACCAACTCACCGATGTCCAAGAAAAACTGCCAGCCTACCTGAGCAAGAATCGTGTGGACAACATGGAGTACATCCTCGCCTGATACCGAAGTTAGATAGATGGCTTCGACACTAGCATCGTGACGCAGGGAATTAGCACCACCCACAACACCGAGAAGCACTGGCGCAACCTGGTCCATGTCGATGCTGAGCAAGTGGACAACCGCATCACCGCTGACGAGCAAAAGGGCCTCATGGCTATGGAGGAGGACGGCGACGATGTTGATACCAATGACAAGGACGAGGATGAGGACAGTGATACCGACGATGAGTAGAGGAGTAAATAAAGTTCCATTTGATGTATCTCATGTTGCATTTGATGTATCTTCCTTATGTTGGGAGTACGAATGGAGTACATGTTGCTACTCTTTCCTTATGATGTTACTCTTCCTTATGTATCTTCCTTTGCATTTTATGTCAGACACATTCAAATGTACAGAGGTTTTGATTTGTGAAGTCTGATTTGCATGTTTGTGTTTACTTAGGTGGGTTAAACTCTGTTGACCATGGTGTAGATCAGGCCCTTTGGTTAATTGGTAGCCAGTTTCTAGCCCTTGTTGGTTGGTTTTGCCTGCAGGTTTCTTTTCGGTACTCTTTCTGATCTATAGTATGGTAAACATGCATAACGGAATTCATCCAATCAAGTGTCGCATCGATGTAATGCCTAACGGAGGAGCCACATAGCTATTCAAATTTTACAGCACACGTAAGAAAGTCCGAGCATCATAAATTTGACTGGGCTAGACACATCTCACATTATACAAGGAAACCTGTTTCGTACGAATGCATTCATTGAATCCCTAAAGGAAACTAATAAAATTGAAACTAGTTACATGTCCGGCTCGTTCAAATTTATGCTGCTCAGACTATCAGGTGAGCAAATGGTTTACAAGAAATAGGTAAACATCATTTTGTCGAATATACTAGAGCGACATGGTCGGGGGAAAAGTTATGATCGTTTGTTGTAGAGTACACATCCATGGTATGGTAACTAGTTGCCATCTGTAAGCATGATTTCGGTTAGTGTCAATCGACGGAAGGGGAATGCCACTAATGACTACTACTACTGATATGAATGTTGTGACCGAGTGCACTCCATACGGAATAGTTTTACTCATAGCTCTGTACTGTATAGTGTCCGACAAGATCAAATGTGCCACATTCAGACTTTCTTGCAAGCGTAGTTGAAGGGACCGTGACGCCTAAGAGGGGGGGGGGTGAATTAGTCAACTTAAAAATTCTAACTCTAAACTATGGCCTCTTTTTCTAACCCTGGCAAAACCTATGCAATAAATTAACTATCTGGATGTACAACTATGGTTTTGCTAGTGTGTCGCTATCTCTACCACAAACGTAGTAAAGTAATCAATGTAAATGCGGAAGCTAAAGAGCAAGGTAGAGATATGCAAACTCCCGTCGACGACTCTGGTATTTTTACTAAGGTAGCGAGAAGCGCGCAAGCTTCCCCCTATTCCTCGTTGGAGCCCCTCGCAAGGAATCCCTCGCAAGGGCCAAGCTCCCGGTTAGGTAACTCCATGGATAGCCTCGGGCCTTCCCCACGCGCAAGTGGGTCTCCAACGTGCCTTCCGGCAAGCCTCTCCTGGATGCTCCCCGTCGTCTCTACTATCAAGCTTCCGGCCAAAACACCGTGGGCCTTGTTCCCTCCGGTACACGGTGGTGGCCACACCACAAACGCGGTTGGTGTGATCTCGCAAGACTTCAAGCCCCTCTGATGTACAATAATGGTGCTCGCAAGCACCGAGTGGTAAGAGGTATGCAAATCTCACTAAACACTAGGCCTAAACCTAGAGCAAGCGCATAAGCGGTGGTCTAATCAACCTAAGCACTTCGCAAAGCACCTACGCTAAACACCTGATGAATCACTAAGCACTATGCAAGTGGAGATCACTAAAATGGTGTATCAACACCCTTGGTATGTTTCCTCAGCTCCACTCGCCTCAAATGGCCGGTTGGGGGTTGTATTTAAAAGCCCACTGAGAAAGTAGCCGTTGGGGTTGAATTCCCGCGAAACTGCTACTGACCGGATGCTGAATCGTCCTGACCGGACACATCCGGTTGTCTCAACCGTTGAGCCGGCAATATACTGATCGGACGCTGGCCAGCGTCCGGTCGCCTGCCACCGGACGCGTCCGGTCGCAGATTTGCCGCTCTGGAACCTTACTATACTCTATCAAACGCTGTTGTCCTACATCTGGTCGGTTGCCGCCAGCGTCTGGTCTAGCGTCCAGTCGCCTGTCTGCCGAGCCACTTGCCCAGCGTCCGGTCGCAGCGTCCGGTTGCTTGTCCAACGTCTGGTCCAGCATCCGGTCACCATAGTGAGCTCATTTCTTCGCGATCTTGCATATGGCTTGGTTCCAATCTTCATGCTTGGACTTTGCTTGATCTCTTGGGTCTTCTCTTGTGCTCCTAAAGTCTTCCTTGAGGTGTTGATCATCGGATCATCACGTCGCCTTCGTCCAAGTTACGTCTTGCACCCTATTGAACTACAAAACAAACACTTGCAAATTCATTAGTCCAATTTTGTTGTGTTGGTCATCAAACACCAAAATCCAAAGTAAATGGGCCAAGGGTCCATTTTCCTTACAGTAGTAAAATATGAGAATGAAGCGAATGCGGTACGAAAGGTGGACACAAGAAGTGAATCAAGAAAAAGGGCTTTTGACCACCATGACACGCTTGAGACTTGAATGTCTGGTGCGGTTGTGATAGGTCTTTTTTGTACTTATTTCACTCCAATCCAAGCAGTCATGATAGTCGAGGGGTAGACTGATTGCTACGACACTCTACTATCCTACGAGATTAAACACGCAGTGACCGAACTTTCTTGCATTCGTAGTAAAAGTCAACAGCTTTGGCTCCTCCGTTCTACGTTAGATCGAGGCGAGACTTGTTGAGATGAACTCCTCGCTGCATGGTTCTTTCAAGTTCAACAAATTTTATCAAAAACATGAGTTAGCTTTAACAAAGATCAAAGGCACTCATTAATGTTTAGCAAATTAAGTTTCAGATCAAAGACAACCAGAAAGAAATCTGTAGTGAAAAGAAACCAGCTACAAAATGACCAAACAACCTGATCTACACAATGCTCAACAAAGTTTAACCCACCTAATACAAAGTGCATGAAAAGTTCACACAAACATGCATGCAAATAATAGTTCACATATTCGCAAGGGTGTCCCACACATCAAGGGTCGAGGTGGGCGTGCACGATCTCGTCCACATCCACCTCCGCTAAGACGGCGTTGGTGGCCGGCTTGAAACTCTCAACCAGATCGATGAGGTCATCGTCCTTCAATTCCGACGAAGGACCCTGCTCCGCCACCCGGACATTAACCGCTACGCCAATCTGAAGCTAGCGCCGCGGTAGCCCCTTGATGAATGACTTCGGTCACCACGGCTCAAAGGTGGGCCGGCAAGGCTCAGAACGGCTCCACTACGATGAATAGATTATCCACTGTGGAAAGCCTGAGTTAATGATGGCTTGCACATACAGGATGAGGGTATTGTTGACGGTCATTAACATCAATTATAAACCTTCAATATATACTGCATATGTACTTAATTTCATCACTAAACATAGGAATAGGGGTTTAAACTAATGAATTCCATGAGCTTTGGTGAATACGTGAATGCAGGAGGATTTATCCAGAAAACAGCCCCTGGGACCACCGTCATACTCTCCAAACAAGCAAACCGATATTAGAAAGAGATTTGGCTCGCGAAACCTATGGAAAACAACTCAAGATGGAGTCTAGAAGTTTCCACCTAAGGGTGGGGCCCACCTATCATAGAGACAGATCAGCCGGCCCCACCTATAGGCCACCTGGCCTATGGGTCCCATCGGCCAGTGTCGCCTTTCTACGATGGTTTCCCATCGCCTTTGAGAGTCCATCTCCGCCATTGATCAAGGTCAGTTCATCCAATGTTGATCAAGGGAGTTGACGCGGATCGATGACGTGGCGATTCCTTGCCACTTACTCCACCTCGATTCCTTGCCCCCTACTTCACCTCGGCCTATATATAGCAGCCCCTACCCCTCTCCTAGGAGGCATCCTATAACCCTAATTCATATTCTCCTCGTCAGGATCAGAGCCAGCTATCAAGAGAAGATTAGTCCTCAATAGGATCTAGTCTTATAAATAGAAATAGTGAGATGGAAAGTGAGGGAAGAGTATGGAGGAGGTGCCAGCCTATCGGTGCTCTCTCTATGGCTTGTACCTTGGCGGATCCAAGTTCTATCTGAGCTTGTCTTTGAGATTTATCTAGTAATCAACTTCAGATTCAAGTAAGCATCTTGTTTATATTGTTCGGTGCTCTCTCTATGGCTTGTACCTTGGCGGATCCAAGTTCTATCTGAGCTTGTCTCTGAGATTTGTCTGGTAATCAACTTCAGATTCAAGTAAGCATCTTGTTTATATTGTTCATCAGGTTTGCGACTCTTTTGAGTGCTTTATTCTCTACATAGGGGGAGTAAAGTATTAATCATAAATGTAAGCGTGGTGCTTAGACTTAGGTTAATCGTGGATGCACCTTGAATTCTAGATCGGTGGTAGCTCGTGAGGGTGACTCTTATAGCCTCGTTGAATCCTTTGTAGTCCACCTCCCGTCTGTAGGACAAGTAGGACCCGGTTGCAAAGGAAAGCATCCTCTACTGGTGTCTTTTCCTAGTAATGTCCCCAGTTGAATAGTAGAAGACATAGCTTACCGAAGTCAGAACAAGAGAACTTTAGTAATTCTCTCTACGCTCCTGTTTATCCAAACATTGTTGCTATCCTTAGTTAAGTTTGACTATAGTTAGTCTCACATGTTTCTCTGTGGATATGAGAATTGGAATACTTTTGGGTGAAAGCTACAGTGGTATCCGTACGCTTATGGATTTATCTGTGTGCGTCAATTTATATCAATAAGATTCTGGCGTCGTTGCTGGGGAAATAGTTGTTGAATTAACTACGAGCCTAGCTTAATCTTTTATCTTTTTTCTTTTAATTTATTCTTTTCCTTTTTACTATGGATTCCACTCCTATATATCAATATGCTAAACCCACGAGCTCAAGACTAGAGCTACCAAAATCTTCAGAGCCCATTCTAACACATGGCTATGAGCTGTGCCCGTGTTTAATAAAACTGATTCGGGATCAATCCTTCGTGGGAGAAGGCGATGAAAACCCATACTCACACCAACAAGAGTTTGCACAGACCTATGCATGCTTACGTATTGCTGGCATGTCTGACGAGACCTTAAGATGGAAGTTGTTTCTGTTCTCTTTGACGGGAAGAGCTAAACAATGGTATAGTCGAACCGTTGAAAGTATGCAAGGAGATTGGGAAACATTATGCTCTAAATTGAGTTTATGTTTCTTTCCCATCTCTAAAGTAGTCAGCCTTCAAAAAGAGGTTCTAAATTTTAGACAACTAGAAGAAGAATCTCTTGGCACATCATGGGACCATATTAATGACCTCATTACCACTAGCCCAGACCTTGCTATTTCAGACCCGATGCTCCTTCAATATTTTTATATGGGTCTTAGCAAGGATTCCATGGAATCCCTTGATGTAGCCTCTAGAGAAGCTTTCCTTCATCTATCTGCTAGTGAAGCAAGGTCTATGCATGATAAGATTAGTGGAAAAACTCCCTGCTCTAGCGTTCATAATGAACTCGTCGAGGAAGAGAAGGAATTATCTCCTAAACAAGAAGTTTTGATAGCCAAATCACAACCACTCTAATCCCAAAATTTAGCTGTCAATCCCGAACCATCAATACCCTAAAATCCTCCAAGGGAAGAAAAAATTCAACCTTTTGAAATTTCTAGTGAGGATGATCTTTTTTATGTTGATTGTGGGAAAAGCTTAAACTTTGTCGATGCGGGACCCATGGGATACCCCTCAAGGAAGGGAGAAGATCTAGTCTAACTAGGATTCTTTCCATGTAATCTTAGTAGTAGTATTATTCTGTTATCCTACTAAGAACTCTCATTGTAAACCGACTAGGACTCTGGCCTCCTGACTATATAAAGGAGGGCGGAGTTCCTAGAGAAGGGAGTTAGAGACAAGACTTTTGACAATCAATCCAACGTAAAGGCTAACACCGACTCGACGTAGGGCTATTACTCGATCACGGTCGAGGGCCTGAACCAGGATAAATCGACTGTCTCTTGCGTTTACTATCGAGTTCTGCATACGCTAAAGTCTGAACAAACTGCCCCGGGTACCCCCGTGGTAGGCTATCGGTGGTGAAACATCGACAGCTGGCGCGCCAGGTAGGGGCTTTCGGCGAATTTGCATCTGAGAGCTCGACAGACCTCGACAACATGATCTTCTCTATGGGATCAACCTTTGTCTTTGGTTCATGGATCTATGAGGCAGGCGACGATGGCAAGCTCCAAAGTTGTCTCCTCGAAGATTTGGATCACCATGAAGACCTTTCTATTTCGGCGACTATGACAGATCAACTCGCCGGAAGATTCACGCAGCTCGTGATGTCCGATCCAACTTAGATTTCACGGCTTTGCGCATCCAACTCAAACTCAGGATCCACATCCGAGATGGAGTCTTACCCGAGTTCTTTCGAGAAACCCAGTTCTTTTTAGCGGGGTTCTAGAATGCGGCTTCGGCCTGTCAAGAATACAACTCAGAGTACACTCAGAATCCTTTCAAGAAGTCGGGTCATTTTCTGTTCGGACTCCACAACATGGCAAAATCTTATCAGGCATGGCCTAAAGGATCCCTCGATCTGGTGCTTAGAATGCCACTGAAAGGAGCTTAGGAAGGTCTCGTACTAACTATAACATCTCAAGACTGCATCGTCCACTGGCCATGTTCTATTCCTGAGGATAGCGGTACCCGACTAGTCGGCATGACAACAACAGCAATTCTACCCTACCAAAAAGGAGACTCGATCTGTGACCTTGAAGCCTCTACTAAAGTTATCAACGACTACGATAGTGCGGAAACTGACGCCGATAACAGAACAATTCACGCATGAGAAGTATTCATGGTTCGACATCCTCGATCACCATTGGTCCCCCTAGAAGCACTCGACATTAGGTCATCGGATGAATCTGAGTCCAACATATCACCCTTTATCCAGGGGCACGATGGTGAGACCGAGAATTAGAAGCAAGCCAGAGAAAGAAGAAACAAATTAAAACAAGGATGCCAACGCCGTGCTAGGCAGCACAAGGAAGCTTGGATCAGATATGAATCAGATCTGGTTGAGTACAATAGAAGAAAATCAAAGCAAGAAGTCAAAGAAAGACGCACGGCGAATACACCCTACAATAGGATCCGAGAAGCACTAGAAGAACTCAGAGCGACCTCACATCCCAGTGAAAGACAAGAACAGCTCTGGGACCTTCTTCGGTCAATAGCCCTAAGGACACATGATGGAAGGACCCGCTCAAGACTACCTGCCAAGTCAACATCTCATGGGTAGGAAGATCAAAATCAAAGGAAGTCCGCTTTCGAGAGACTCGGACCAAGTGGAAGTCACAACAGAGAAAGTAGAAGGGACCATAGTCAAAACTACCAAGTCGAACAACCAAGAAAGATCAAAAGCAAAGTACCTATTCAGACAGCCCCGCAGAACTACTCTCACCAAGACAACAGTTGGCTAGAAGGAGGTGCTGAATCAAAATACACAGAAGCCGGAACGCACGATAGATTCCCCTGTTTTGCAAACAGACTTGCTTCAATACGACTACCTCACAAGTTCAAGCCGTCCAACTACTCTAAATATGATGGCAAGATCGAACCAAGGCAGTGGCTCAAGATTTACTCATAATCGATTGAACTAGCCAGAGGAGACGACGATATCAAGACCTTGTTCTTTCCCATGGCCCTAGAAACCATGCCCCTCCAATGGTTTGACAAATTAAATCCAGGGTCAATCAGAAATTGGGAGGACTTACAAAGAGTTTTCTGTGAAAATTTCACGGGTATCATTACACACCCCATCACCCACGCAGAATTAAAAGGACTCAAGCAGAAAGGAGGCGAAAGTCTTAGAAATTACTATCGACGATTTGGCGAACTACGTGCTCAAGTACATGACATCACCGAACGAGAAGTAATTGAAGCTTTCTCTCACGGAATCATGGCTAGGTGGCAATTTCAGGACTTCTACAAAGAAAACCCGAGAAACAATGAAGAATTTAGACACACAGTAGAAAAGATGATTACTGCAGAGGAGAAGACATGAGAAAGGTTCCCGGATAGAAACAACCAAGACAACCCAGACAAGCAAAATCATCGAAACATCAGACATCAGGAAAGAAAACATGGACCAGACAACACCATAGTAGTGGCTGACAAATCAAGGAAGTTTTCCAAACCCAGAAGGTATGACGACATTGAAAACATGCATTGCATCTGGCACCCTAAAGGAAATCACACCATCGGAAATTGCTACACCTTCAACGATCGATACACAAGAAAAGATAATGAGGTAAACACTAAAGAAGACAATCAGAAAAAAGATGAAGACAACCATGAAGACAAGGGATTTGAAAAATCCAGGGGGACAGTAGCAGTGATCTTCGCTGGGGCCCCAGATTCCAGAAGCAAACATCAAGAAAAGCTAGCTCTATGAACCATCATGGCAGCAGAACCGGCTACTCCAAGATATCTCAATTGGTCACAGTATCCAATCCAGTTTTCAAGAGAAGACCAATGGACTAGCGTAGGAAACGCAGGCCATTACCCACTAGTTCTAGATCCAACTATCGCCGATATGACTGTCACAAAAGTACTAATCGATGGGAGAGCCGGACTCAACATCATTTTTTCAGAAATGCTAAGGAAGATGGGACTACAACTCGCTGGGATGATTACACCAATGAGCACCCCTTTTTATGGGATAGTACCCGGCAAGGCAGCCATGCCACTTGGACAAATCACTCTACCGGTTACTTTTGAAACTCCCTCAAACTACCGAACAGAGTTCATCAAGTTTGAAGTTGCAGATGAGACACGCCTTGTGCTTGACAATGGCGTCGCGCTCGTCCCATTTGACCTTGTACACCCACTTTAGGTCGATCAGAAGGCATCCTGGAGGTGGATCGATGAGCTCCCAACTCTCGTTTTCCTTGATCGCCTTCGTCTCCTCTAGCATCGCTCGTCGCCAATTTGCATCGCGATCTGGCCAGCGCGAACGTGGGTGGTTCCTTTGCACTTATGAGAAGCAGCTCTGGGTCATTGAGTAGCTGACCCACCAAGCCTGAGGACCCTGTGCCGCCGATGATGTCGTCTAGCCTACAGAACGGTACCTCCTCACCATCGTGGAAGTCATCCATGAACTCGGTGATGTCGCTTGGAGGTGAGGCAAACTCGATCGGCATCAATGGAGTCCCCTATTCTGCCAGAGTGGTCGGCATAGAACTTAGAGTGCTCGGCACCCCGGCTACAGTGCTTGGCACTACTCTTGGACCGCTCATCACCCCTCTTAGAGTGGTTGGCACCACTGCAGGAGTGCTCTACACCAGTCTTGGAGTGGTCGGCATCACTGCAAGACCTCTCGGCTCCGCTATAGGAGCGTTTGGCACCCGTCCTGGAGTGGTCGGCACCCCTGTAGGACCGCTCGACACCGCTATGGGAGCATTCGGCACCCATCCTGGAGTGGTCGGCACCACTATAGGACCACCCGACACCACTCCTAGAGTGCTCGACACCCCTCCAAGAGTGCTCGGCACCGCCCTAGGAGTGCTTAGCTCTGTTGCTGCAGTGGTCGACACCTCCTCTCCAGTGTCTCCACCACCATGGATGACCAAGTGCTCGATGATGAAGGTGTTGGTGAAGTCACTAGCTTCCCCTGTGCCCAGACTGTCCCAGTCCTAGGTCGGCTTCTCATCGAACACGATATCACGCGAGACAACCACCTCGCCTCTACGTGGGTCGTATAGCTGATACGCCTTGGTGCCTTCCTCATAGCCTAGGAGCACCATCGGTGTGCTCCTGTCCTTTACCTTAGTGAGGACCGGCTTCATCTTCCTGACATGGCCAATGCAGCCGAATGTCTAGAGGAAGGACACGCTCGGCTTGCGCCCATAACAAGCTTCGAACGGCGTCATGCCCTTCAGGGCCTTTGTGGGCACGCGGTTGAGGATGAACACTGCTGTGGTCACTGCCTTACCCCAGAACCTTGTCAGCATGCTCTTGGCCTTCATCATGGATCGAGCTATGCCGACCACCGTTTGTTTCCGCTGCTCCACCATGCTATTCTGCTGTGGCGAATATGGCGCAGTGTGGTGTCGTACCACACCCTGATCTGCACAGTATGTAGAGAACTCCACAGAAGTGAATTCACCACCACGATCAGTCCACAACACGCGTAGCTTCTTGCCACTCTCTGCCTCCACACGCGCCTTGAACTTCTTGATCGCCTCCGCTGCCTCGTCCTTGCTCATTAGGAGTTGTAGCCACATATAGCGACTACAATCATCCATGAGCAGGAGGAAGTACCATCGACCACCATTTGTGGCTAGCATGATTGGCCCACAGAGATCCCAGCCAGGTAGCTGTCACAAAGCTCGCCTGCATGCTTGATGTGGGGCAGCCCTCGGACCATCTTTTCTAGCCGACCGAGTGCATCGAAGCTGAGATGGCTGAACCGGGCATGCCACAGCCACGACTCCTTGGTTTGCCACGCTGCCAGGCACACTGGGTGCTCCACCTTCAAGTCAAGCATGTATAATCAATTATGTGAGCATTTTACCTCCGGGAGAAGACATCGCTCCTGATCCTAAATCTTTAGGATCCCGCTCTTGATCAGTACCTCGCATCCACGCTCGTCCAGCTGCCCGATAATAATGATGCTTGAACGCAGTGAAGATGATGGTGTCACGCCCTCGTATTGCCACCCTTGAACCATCACCGAACACACCCGTCAGTGCGTGGTGCTCGCCGTTCTGGCACCTGAAGATGATGGTGTCATGCCCTCGGATCGCCACCCTTGAACCATCACCGAACTTTATCGTGCTGGTCATGTTGCCATCGAGCTCAGAGAAGGCTTCCTTGGAGCCTGTCATGTGGTTGCTGGCGCCGGAGTCCAGGTACAACCACTGCTCCTGCTCGCCACCCACACGTCTGAGGTCGACTTGGGCGCACGGTTCATCAAGATTGACAGCCTTCAGAGCCTTGTCGTGCCCTTCCACCGCCATCACCTCTCCCTTCTCCTTAGCCTCAACGTCATGCAGTGCATAGAACATCACCATCAGGAGAGCGGCCTCATCATCCTTATCAGCCTGCGCTAAATGAGCCTTAGCCTTCTTCTCCTACTTGTGATTTGGGCACTCCTTTGCCCAATGGCCCATCTTCCCGCAGCGCCGGCGGGCGATGGGGTTGACCTTCTTCTTCTTCTTCCTCTTCTCCAAAGAAGCCTTGCCGCGACGCTTGCCATCGCCACCATGGCTGGAGTAGGCTTCCCTGGAATTCTTCTCCTTCATCCGGACAACCCACTCCTCCTCTATCAGCAGCAGCTTGCCGCTGTCTGCCGTTGCTGTGGCCTGCTCCATGCGCTCGTCCGCCACCCGCAGACGGCCTGTCACATCCTCAATGGTGAGGGTGGACAAGTCCAGAATCATCTCTATGGAGAGAGCTATCTGGATGTACTTCACCGGCACGGAGTGGAGGTACTTGGAGACCACCTCTTCTTCGTCAATGGTGATGCCGTGGCTCCACAGCTTGCTGATGAGCGACTACAGAAAGAGGGAGAAGTTCTCTACCGACTCACCATCCTTGAACTTGAGGTTAGCGTCCTCCTGCTTCAGCAGCTGGGCCGTCGCCTTCTTTGCGCGGTCGGAGCCGATGCGCATCGCTGCAATGGCCTCCCACGTCTCCTTAGCAGAGTTCTTCGCCCGCAACGGCTCCCTATACTCCGCTGGCACAGCAGCGAGGATAGCCTCCAACGCTGACATATCATCTTCCTTGTCGGTGCCTTTGTCAATGGCATTACAGAGCTGTCGTGCTCTGAGCTTGACCTTCATGGTCATCGCCCACTCGCCATAGTTGGTGCAAGTCAGCGTCGGTCAACTGGTGCCGCTGACCTTCCGCACCATCACACGATGACCTCCTGTCGTGGCTAGACAGCAACAGTAGCGCCGCTGCTGTCGCCCATCTCCGAACCGTCCGTCATCGCCAGCGGTTAGTCCGGCGACAGCGCTTGTACAGTTAGTGCAGCAGCAGGGGCAGGCGCCGAAAGGGCTCCAGTGCAGCGGCAGGGGTAGGCGTCGAAAGGCTCCCCTGCCGCACTATAGCCACAGCAGGGGCAGACACAAAAGTCAGCCCTGCTGTCACATTTAGTCACTGTAGCAACCTAACGGCATGGCATGTCTGTGTACTAGGATTAGATGGGTAGAGTTGTATATATAGCTTCCCACTCCAACTCAATGAAGAGAGAGAGTTTAGTTTTGACATCTCCTCTGCAGAGCTCTGACCAACGCTGTTGCTTGTGCTGTGTGTGTGCGCTCTGTTCTCCCTCTCTCTTCTACCTCCAGCCATAGTGTGTGGTCGGGAACGATGGTGAGCGGTCAGCTCACCGGTACGGGAGATCCTGAGCCCAACACCATCCACCAGACTGCCGCCATCCACATCACACCACCGCGGTCCACAAACCTAGGGCACGACATCTCTGTCTCGCTGTGGTCGCCGGAGGACTCAGAGGGGGCAAAGAGTTCGGAGGACAGCCGGCAGGGTGCTCGGCGTCTATTGTTTGCTTCTTAGTTCATAGTTGATTCGTCTTATAGTTGCCAGGCCTCTCATATACCCTCACTCGCTGGGCTCACATACATAGAGGTTACGTTCCCATTCCGGGCCGGACACCTTAGCAGGCTGGGCCTTCCTTTGGACGCTGCGCCTTGGCCTTGGACGCTCATAGGATCACCAGGATGGGGGAGCTAACATCACTAGATGGAGTTCTGGTGAAAACAACTAGGAATGTGTTTGATTTGACGAATATATTAGATGGAACATAATGGTTTAGGATGAAAACAGTCAGAAAATCCCTCAACCGTTTTCTACTTCTACATTTGAATACGAAGCGAAAGCGGTAAAGCCCAATGCGAAAATGAACACAAACTTACAAAATATCGAGAATTTCGAAAACGAACTAATTCGAACGGAATTATGTTGATCACGGTTGGTAAAAAAAATCAATACGAAATAGTGACCCATAGGACCAAGTGCATAACAATTAACAAGTGCATGACCAAATGCATAACAATTAACAAGTGCTACAACTTTCATATAAAAAGTATCTCCATTTGACACCATATAAGAAACATATGATTTTTCTAAGGCAACAAGGGTTTCTACGCAATTAATATATTGCACAAAAATTGTTTAATTTTTTAAACATCTTAACGACCTCAATGAAAAAACTAAAAACTAGAAAGTTATAGATCTTGTCGAGAGCTACAATTTTCATATAAAAATCATCTTCGTCTAAGATCGTATGAAAAAAGATACAAATTTTCTAAGGCTGGACTTCTGATGGGCCAAAAATGGTATAAGCCGAATTTCAAAAACGGGATATTCCGAATAAAAAGCGGAAAAGTAGAAAACGGTCGGAAAATACCTAAACCATTTCCGTTCCGTTTTCGAATTTGGTTTCTGCGGCTAATAAGCCGGCTGATGCAGATTTTTTTGTGAGAGAAAAACACTGTACCATGACTGATAAGCCGGGCTGATAAGTTCAACTGCTGAAGAAGTAGCTCAATACCCTCGAACTTGTTGGTGGTGGTCTTTGCGTTCGCTGCCATGAGAAGTTCAACCTATGTCGGCTTCATCTTCGACACTAGAGCGAGTCACCATGGCGCTGGAAAAAATTTGGCCAAAAATCATCATGCTCTGAGCACCAATTGTGATGAACTAAGATAGCTGAGGAAGAATTAGAGGTAGATTCAACAAGAAATGGATATGAATCAGAGGAATTTCAGCAGTGGGAGCCCACCAGGAGGTACCTTGGGGTTTCTGAGTTTGGATTTCAATTAACAGAGCAAGCTCATTACATGCCGTTTTGGCCCCCTTTAAGGTGACGCAGTGTCGACTTCCCATCCGGTATGGGTCCACATGTCGTTCCCTCCTGTCTTCCGGGTCCACTAGTCAGCCATTGCGTTCCTCTCTCTTGTCGGATCCCAAACACCTCCGCTTCCAGGCCTGCTTCCGCTGCTGTCTTCGCATACACCACGGAGTCATGACAAACGCCTACTTCTCCCACCTCTCTAGTGAACACTACAACTCCTGGAGTCTTCATATTATTCGAAAAATAATTTCAAATTTCAACAATGACATATTCCCCGGAATGAAAAGTCTCCAAATATCTATTCGAAATGAGCAAACATTCCTTATTCAGTCAAACTTGCATAGGATTTCAAAACAGAATACATCGAATAAACTAGGCATGCCCTTTTTCTTCCCACATAGAAAACCATGAGGGCATACACATAATCACACAAACAAAGCATCGTACATACCACTTATAACATCTCAAGTCCATACACCGCACACTGCATAGAGCAGCTTTATTTTGTTTTGTATGAAAAAAGAGGAAAACTCCAGGAACGAAAAAGAAAATTAAACCCAAACTTCAGGAAGGGGAATCGCATCCCGATCCACCGATCTAGTTGTAGGCGTCGGGGTTGGCGACGAGGTAGGCCTCGGCACCCTTGAAAATGGCGGTGAGTGACTCCTTGGCCTTGGTGATCTCGTCCTTCACCTCCACGCCCGGCAGCGGCTTGAACGTCGTCTCCACCTTCGCCACGCTGCCGCCGTCGGCCGCGGGCTCCACCTTGATGTGCGACGTCGCCGTCTCGATGGCAACGCCGATGCCGCCGCCCTCGACGAGCGTTTGCTTGCACTCGCACTTGTCCAGGTCCAGGAAATCGAGCCTCTCCTTCGTGAAGGTGAACGGCATGACTGCAAGAGCGATCGATCGCACGTCATGAGCTAACTGTTTGATCCATCAGGCGAGAGAACATGTTGGTCTGGGCATGCCGCGGACACTTACCTGAGGTGAAGTTGAACTGCCTGACGCTGCCAACGCCGCCGTCGCCCTCCACGGGGTGGGCGCTCGCAACGACGTGGGAGGCGAGCTTGGGCGCCAGATTGTGCCAGTCCAACACGGCGGCGCGGAACAGGCGCGGAGCGGCCACCGGCGACGCGATCTCGAGGGTCCAGCTGTTGGCGGAGGCCATTACTTCAGTGATCGTCGGCCGATGCTTAGGTGCTCAGCGCTGAGCGTGGCAGTGCTACTGCTGGTGGTTTTAGGCTTGCAGCTTCTGCTTGTGTTGCCATGAGAGTGGCGGACTGAGGGCTTTAAATAGGCGGTTATGGCGGGGGTTCGTGGCGTCCGGGTTGGCTTGGCACGGCACCTTTGCTCGTCGGTCCATTAGTCCATTAATGTGGCCCGGGTTGCGGACACAAGTCAAGAAACGTGCTGCCATTCCGTCAACGTTCAACCCCTGAAGGTGTAGAATATGTCGTCGAATTGGCACACCGTTTCGCTTTCGCGTGAGCCAAATGATCTAGAATAACGCTGGTTTGGGATGATGAGCTTCTAGACCAAAAAGCATGTAAGCGTGGTGGGTTGGTGTGATTAGAAAAGAGAATTATATTGTGAGCGTCCTGACTACTTGCATCACTCTTTTTTTTTTGGAAGTTAAAAGCGGCTCTAAGGGCTTGTTATTGCATCATAGGTTTGACAAAGTCGCGAGACACTAAATTTTTCGGAAGGACTAGCGCCCAGACGACCAGATGGGATGTCGTGTCTGGACGCGGCTCCAACAACTGCACCGGTCCCGTGTCAGCACCAGCGACAGCCACCAGCCGCGCCATGCAACGCTCGATCTACTCTTGCAACATCCAGATAAAACATTTGTAACATACGTCGAAAACAGATAAAATATTTGTAATATACAGTTGAAACATCATTGCAACATGTGCAATATCCTGATCTACTTTTGAAACATCTAAATGCAACACTTGCAACATATAAAAGAAGATAGATGAAACACTTGAGACATGTGTATGAAAACTTGCAACATACGTGTACAAAAAATAGATGAAACATTGGGTATAGACGCTTGCAACATATGTGTACAAACATTGCAACATATGCAACATCCCGATCTACTTTTGCAACATCCGCATGAAACATACATCTGAAATAACTGAAACACATGAAACATGGGCTTGCAACATGTCTGAAAAAGTGTCTAGAAACACTTGAAACACAGCATTGTCGCGCGGCCATTACCTACCTGGTGGGCAACTGCGGTGGCGCAGGCCTACCCTTCGTGCCGACGGCGCGAGGTGGATGGGGGCGCAGACGCAGGCCTCCCCTGCTTCCCCTTTCGCGACGGGCAAGGTGGATCGGCGAGACGCTGGATGGTGCGCGCCCGCACGCCCCCGCCATGCCCGCCGTCGGCCGAGCAAGAGGAGACGCTGCCGGATTTGGAGAGGGCTCCGCCGGCCGGGGTAGGGGAGGGTCAGCAGCTTGCTTGAGCCCGCCGGCCGCGCGCCAACGGCTTGCTCAAGCCGCCATGGAGTGGGGGAGTGGCAGCCGTGGAGTGGGGGAGCGGCTGTCATGGAGTGAGGGAGGGTCACGACCGCAGCGGCGGAGAAGGCGAGCGAAGGGCGGTGGTGTGTTGGAGACGCCCGTAGAGACCGATGCGAAATGGGGAACAGAGTGTCGATCTATTTTATTTATTTCCTTTTTTTAGGAACTCTGTATGCGGGAGCATGCTGTGGGTCGGTCCGCAGGCCAGCTAGCCGCGTTTGGACGGACCGACACAGGATGAACGCCCTAGCCGAAGCATTATTGTAATTTTTTTACAAATTCTGGGAGGCGGTTCGTCTAAACACAAGACTCACCAGCGTTGCAACTCATCCCCATCCTAGCTAATTCATGAGCAACCGAATTACAGACTTGAGGCACTGACATGACATCATTACAAATGAAATGGCCATGTAGTAACTCGCGAGTATCCCTAATGAGCATCCCGCTTGCAGCTAAATCCATTGAGGATGAAAGAAGGGCCTTCTTGAGCACCGATGAATCCATCTCTAGTTGTATCCGGAAGATCCCAAAATCTATCGATGATTGCAGCGCCTTTGCACACGCCGCTGTTTCAGCAGTAAGGGCATCCGGAACTGCTGAGAGGCGCCCCGCACCAGCTGCCAGGGCATCATTTTGATGGTCCCTGATGATGAATCCCCAACGACCATTCAAAGTATCCTGTATGAATGCACCATCGCAATTGATCTTCAGAGTCCCCGGTGGCGGAGCGCACCATCTTTGAGCTGTTAACTCCACGCCCTTGCCTCCTTCCCCTTCAGGTCCATAATAAAATTCAAAACTTGGCCAGTAACTTCCTCTCTTGTTAAACCGTGCTCCCCTTTTTTCCTCTTTTGGTGTCGCACTGTCGCTATTAACCTTATCATAAACTCTTTTCCGTTGTTTGCTTTCTCAGTTTACCATCATACAATAATCCTGTAAATACACCTTTTTTATTTGTTTTGGCCAAGGGAAAGGGGATTATATTAAAACTCGGCACAGTACATTACCAAATTATATATGAAAAATTTTGAAATAAAAAAGACATAATATGCTATCCAGATTCTTCCATCGTCTTCTTCCGCAATGGCTTCCCTCGAATGCCGGAGCCAAAGTATAGTCCTTATGCCGAATCCAACGACCAACCCCCAAAAAATTAGAAATACCACAAGATCCAATGCTAAACGCATCTGAATAGATGAAAAAATATCGACAATTGCATCTCAGGTACAACATATGATGCAGATTCATCATCTCTGTTGATGCCATACCCCCATGTATCCCGACTACAGGATTTGCTGAACACCGACTTTGAATCAGAAGAGACTCGACCAGGCGCGACGACCCTATTCGAGGAAGGATATCTCCGGATTACGTCAAGACTCCAACTAGGGCACGACTACTTAGCTTGGGGGCAAGTTGATCCCGAATATAAATAGCTAGCAATATCCCATGTTGTAACCATCGAATCTCAGTTCGAATATCTCATCGCCCATAGGCATAGCTACATTGTAACAGCAATCTCACCGAATACAAGAATACAAAAGTAGCAACTGGACATATGGCTTTTACTCGTTTCCTGGGGGCTTGAACCCATATAAATCTCGTGTCTCTACTGTGATTGATCTTTGCACTAAGTAAGGTTCCCCAAGAACCAAATATCTGACGTTAAAAAACACCGATAGAGACACGTCAGTAGGAGAATTCTACGTGAAGATCGATCATACCAATCGTCGGAGGAATTTTGTTCTCAAGATGCGGCCATCACACACCGGAATCCATCGGGTTTGCTCCAAGCTTCGACCGGACGTGACGTCAGGATTCGGGGCAGCACGCGACGTTAAGCGTGAGCAAGCAAGGAAGCTCCCATGTGGTGTATAGGGCCATGCAACAATGGAGTGCGTATACATGTATACTAATTTCCTTGCTTGTCTACGCCCTTAAAGACTCGACGTCAACCCGGATCGAAAAACACCAAACAGCTAAGTTCCATGTTTCGGTTAAATATTCTCGTATATATGCATGTCTCCAAGTATCTCTACCTGTCTTCATGACTCTTCGATGGCAGTTGCGGCTCTCATCGTCAACTCATCAGGCAAGCCAAACCAGGATCAACTCGTATGCACTCGGGCATCACGTATATGCAGGAAGACATACACTCAGGATATGGACAAGATCAACTTGCATGTACATACATCAGGCAGACCGATCCCGACTCCAACACGAGGGCAATCAGCCCCGACCGACTACGACTTCCGCGCTACCTGCCCCCGCTACGGCAAAAGAATCCGGCATCTCCACAGCACGCTGCAATTCCTTTGATGGAAGGTAATTTAGCTGGTGTCAACTACGGCAAGAATTCTAGAGTTATCCATCTCAGATACAGCAACAAGACGATGCGATAGCCGGCCATGCAAGACGAGTTGATTATCAAAAGCCATGCATGTTAATTTTGGCAAGTTGCACAACCAAGCTGTTGAAGCGTGCGTAAGCCAACCTGGTGACGTCAAGCGGATCGTCGAACCGCAAGCGGACCACGAGCGAGCCAAGTCGAGCAGCCAGCGAGCCGTGATGCGAGCCGTCCGGGCCTCATCCATCAACACGGATATCATGACATGCCGACTACTCCACTCAGCGTCGTTCGAGCTAAGTCAAGTTCTTTATTTTAATTAAAAATTCTATAATACATGTATATCTCTCGATATCTGCATGTGTCTACACAATTACTATTGGCAGGAGCCGACGACAACCCTCATCATCGACACCCCGAGGCGGCCGTCGTCAATGTTTTGTGTCATTTTGTCATCATTATATTTCGACTTTTGATTCCTCGTTCCGAGTGGCCCTCGTCATCAGCACACCGTGGCTCGTTGATTCGTCATCCACATTGGCGGACGCGTCATCAAACCGGGTATACGGCGGTAGCATCACTGGCAACGACCTATTGGGCGCACCATCGATGGACTACTTCGGGCTGTCCATGCTGTTTCTGACAACGTCATTGACAAGTACTACTCGAGCAATGTCGGCAGGCATTCTCGGGACGGTCATGCACGGCTCTCGACCTCCCACCATCTCTCGCCATGGCAGTACTCGACAACAATTGCACCAACGTCCTGTTAGACCAGCTAAGTCACTTCCATAATTATTTTTATTATGTAACTTTTGCTCTTACTTACTATTAAATTGGCCTCCAACTTAATAGAAAAAAGTCAGGGGCTACTGCACATAAACAACCATGCGCCCTGGTGCATGCCTGCTTTTTTCTTTGTGATTTAAGTGCCCGCAAGATATGTCTATGTGTAAAGCTTTGTTAGCAACAACGACTTACGCCATTAACCAATGCGATACAGATCACACCATCATATGGCTAGTGTCCTACGCACGGGGCTACGGTCAAATGAACAAAATGAATAACACAAAGGGAAACAACATCAAGGAGAGAAGACAACAACCGTTAAAACCACTAAGTACTTTTGTGACACGTGTTCCACCACCTATAGTGCTTGATCGTAAGAGAGTCCATTGTGCTTAACGAAGCACTCGATCTCGAGCGAGTCCAAAGTACATCGAAGTAGTCATCATGCGAGGGTCCGAAGGCTCGACGGAGTCTTGACCTCAAGTGATCGAAGTACTCATTAATCTCGAAGTACACAATCATGCGAGGGTCCAAAGGCTCGACGGAGTCTTGACCTCAAGTGATCGAACTACTCATTAATCCCGAAGTGCCGATCATGCGAGGGTCCATAGCGCTTGACGGAGTGCTTGACCTCAGATGATCAAGGAACTCGTTAATATTTTCCAAAGTATCATCACAAGAGGCACATTGCGTTTGGCGGAATGTTCGATCTCAAGTGATCAAAGTACTACAAACCAATAAGTCATAAGTACCCCTTTTATTTTTACCAAACCTGAATACAATGCTCGGGGGCTACCGCAAACATTTTGGCCCGAGTATGATGGCTGGGGCTACAGAGTCACGGCGCTTTCTAGTCGTTCATATAGCCCTAATTATCATATTTGCGAGTCAATTTTCTACTTTGCAGATTATCTATTACTGTTAATCGGATCGTGCCTGTCACGCTCTTATATTTCAGATAAGTTCTTCAACTTTTTAAGTTTTATTTCTTCCAATCTTTTGCTCTACTCTCTACTCGGTTACCTGCTAATCCGAATAGAGAGTCGGGGACTACTACAATACTCATATCATATAACCAAAAGTTGCTAGACTAAAGCAAATCGAGCAATTTGTCAAGTATACTTGTTTCAAGGGACTAACGCATGGAAGACCGCTTGAGTCTTAGCTGCTAATGCCCCAAACAAACTTTGCGTACTACCAAAATAGCCTGAACAAGCTAAGGGCACTTCGATTGGTTATATTGATTAATTTTCATTTTCGTCAATCAAATAAGCAATTTTATTGTCTTATTTTTCTTTAATATTTTTCTCTATATAACCCTTCAAGTATGTAATCGGGCTGGTCGCTAATTATTTTGTTTTAAGGATTTAAAACATGATATATTCAAAAGCTCCATCATTGACCCGAATTTACAATCGGGTTCTATCGCTCATCCACCCGAACACTTGTCCGGGCCTCGACGCTGATATGATTATCTGCTAGCACAAATATGTGACAATATCCAGAGCGTGTTCTTTCTGAAAATCCTAAGCGACTCTATACGCTCAAAGTCAGCTGCGCGGAATACATAGTGCGGCGGACCGCTCGAGTCCCGAATGCTATAAATTCCCAAATATGACTTAAGCATACTAGATAGCTAACGGAAGAAGCAGACAGTCACCGCAGCGTTTACCACATCATGCTTGCTAGCAGATATGACAGCTCAATATATGTTTGGGAAAGTCAAAGTCAGGACAATAAGAGTGTTTTGGTAATTCCAATTGCCAAACACCAAACTCTTAACTCCTGAAGTCTGCATACCCGAATACCAAGATCACGAACATTGTCAATATTCTTGAAAGAAGAGCTCGGGGCTGACAACAAACTCCCGACCAAGAATACTCGGTTGCAAAGCACCCGATTGTGAGGTGCCTGATCAAGAGAAATTCCAAGAAATAAATTTTCCTAGATCCAGAGTATCTGATTGCGAGGTACCTGATCACGAGAAATTCCAAGAATAAATTTTCTCCGATTCAGAGGATTAGATCGTGAGCACCCGATCAAGATGCCCAATCATAAAGTTCTCATCGGCCAATCAAGAAGGCCAACCACAGGCCCGATCTACAAGAGCCGACAATTACACCAACCAAGAGGCACGGCGACGTTTTATCTAGATGCGCTTCGCCTGGAAGTTGGCTGATGTCTCGTGTAGATCGGGTCCGGCCTCCACAGCAACGTTGAATATAGCGCCCGCATGGTGCTACTCAGCGCCGATTGACACGCACACGGCACGGCAAGAAAGCTGCCCAGCCGAGAAGGATGCTTTCGGCCCCGAGGGATCCTCGTTCGGCCTCGACCAACAGACAAATACAAAACCAATCAACAGCAAGCAAAGCAAATAAGGAGTCCGTATGTCTTACAGTGCCACGCAAGCAATAAACATGTTGTGCTTCTACGTACACATGCACGAACGGCACATGATAAATTTCACACGGACCCATATTTAGCAAACTCTAGAGCCGTCGACGAGCCACAAGCGAGCCGCCGTCGAGCCGCAAGCTGTGGTGTTCGACTACTCGGCCGCGGTGACCGACTACTCGCCCACAAAGGTCAAGCTGATGCTCGGGCCTCCCAAGCCCAAAACGCCAGGATCGCGTACCGACTCCTCTACTCGGCCATTACTAGAACAAGAGCTCGGGGCTGACGACCCGACTAAAAAAAGAGTTCGATCGGAAAATACCCGATTGCGAGGTACACGGTCACAAGTAATACCGAGGTGGAAATTATTCAGAGTTAGAGAACTAGATTGCGAGCACCCGATCTCAAGGTGCCCGATCATAAAGTTTCTGAATGCCAAAACTTAATTACATAAGTCTCGATGACTACGAAATGTCCGATCTCAAAGGATCCCGAGGCATATTACACCACCACCAGGGGATTGCACTGTTCAAATAAGTTCATCTCTCAATGGCACAACTTTCCGACTTCCACTGATTCAGGTCTCCGCTCGAGAGTGGTTACTTAGAATTCCCCAAGAACCAAGTGCAAAGCACCCGACTTAAAAAGTCATGAACATAAGCGAGCAATAAGTTGCGTTGACAAGTCAAGACAGCCTGGGTATGGCACTAGAACAAGCTCATCTCCCAACAATGCACCTTTCCATCGATCTGTATAGATCGGGTCTAAGTCGCAATTGGTTACTCGGGCTACCTCTTGGTACCCAAAGTACAAACCACCCAACTAAGGCAATCCTGATTTCTTGCAGACAGTTAAACTGCTTTTGACAGACAAGCTTGGGGGCATATGTCGATGCCATACCCCCGGGTATCCCAACTACAGGATTTGCTGAACACTGACTCCGGATCAGAAGAGACCTGACCAAGCGCAACGACCTTATTCAAGGAAGGGTATCTCTGGATTACGTCAAGACTCCAACTAGGGCACGGCTACTTAGCTTGGGGGCAAGTTGATCCCGGATATAAATAGCTAGCAATACCCCATGTTGTAACCATCGAATATCTCATCGCCCATAGGCATAGCTACATTGTAACAGCAATCTCACCGAATACAAGAATACAAGAGTAGCAACTGGACGTATGCCTTTTACTCGCTTCCCGGAGGCCCGAACCAGTATAAATCTCATGTCTCTACTATGATTGATCTTTGCACCAAGCGGGGTTTACCCAAGAACCAAATATCTGGTGGTAAAAAACACCGACAATCTTCAAACCTTGATTTCCTTTCCACGACCATCGACAATGAGATCGATGACCTAGAGTAGCTGTCCTCGTTGGGAGAGCCCACAAGTACCCCTCACGTTGTAGATAAAGGCCACAAATTGGCCACCTGCCGATGAAATCAACGGCCTCAACGACGATCTCGTCGTGGCAGTCACCGAAGCCATCGCATGAAACACGATCCTGACCAAGAATCAACTAATTTTGCCAGAAGATTTATTTGGACTAAACGATAAGCAACTAGATATAAAAATTATGGTAAAAAGGATATGATGGGTCCCCTCCCATTCTTGTTCCCCGTAGATGCACCGGAAAAGAAAGAGGAGAGGGGCCCTAGGCGCGATGGCGATGGCGGTAGCAAGGTGTCAGAGTTGCGGAAGGCGGCGTCTCCTTATGTCTTGGTGGCGGCGGCTCTACGAATGACTACTTTGCATACCTCTTTTTATTCATCCTATAAATATCATATAGGTGGACAAAGCTATATGAAAAAAATACTTAGAGCAAACTATTAATGCAAAAAAAATCCTGCGCAAATCATCAATTAGGTACAAACATAATACCCTCTAAAACATACTTCAGGTAGATGTGTTTTTTATCGGGTACAATTTGGACGCACACAACCCACGCACTCCACATGCACACGTACGCGTGCGCGTTTGTACACACGCAAAGAAGAGATTGGGAGGCGTTGCCTCCAGTGCGCGGGAAACGCGCAGTACCATCGAACACGCACGTGTGCGTGTACCCTGAAAATTCTGGAAAAAGTTCAGAAAAAGGTGCGATCACCTAGGTTGAACCCTAGTGGGTTGCGTCCTACTGGACAGCCCTACCACTGGACCACAGGCCCATTCACAGTTGATTTTATCACAGTAGATGTATGTCGGGCCCTTAATTTAGGGTCATCTGTGCATCATGTATCAGTCCCTGGATCAGTGGCTGATACGCATGATTCAAAAAAGATTGATATCAAAAGCCATTGTCGTGGGGTCGGAACCGCGACAAGCATTGTTGTTCGAGTTGGTGTCAGAGTACGTTTCTACGGTGGCTCGGGTGGACTCAAGAACATAAGAATCATAGAGAGGACGCAACGGCTTATCCTGGTTCGGGCCGATCGATGCCCTATGTCCAGAACTAATGTTCCTTATACTCAAGACCACCCAAAATTGGGGGGTTACAACAGAGTGTACAGGGGGAAAGAGAGAGATTTGGTAGGGGGTTAGCTCATTACTAATCCTGAGGTTGCCTCGTCGCCGGTGGAGCCTTCCCCTCATCGAAGAGGAGAAATACGATGGATGCGGTGGAGGGGCTCTCGGTGCCCCTCTCTGGGTTGCTCTGCTCTTGGTGCTGAGTAGGAGCGGATGGATCATGAGGAATGGAATGATCTATCTAGGATCATCCTCCCCCTCTAGGATCCGACCTTACACCTTATATATTGAGATAGGTTGGGTACATATCGTTGTGGCAGCACTAGGGGATCACCGACCCAATGATGGAGTTCCCCTATCTCATATCGAAGGAGTTGCTCAGGGTGCTAATGATTGGGGCTATCGGCGTAGACTACCCAGGGGCGAGTGTCGGCCCTGTCCCTTTCAGCATCGAGCACCCCCTCCTGTGGGCCATCCGTTCACCAAGATGATCTCAGAGCCCCCCTCTCCTCCTTCTATGGTGGAGTGGGTGTGGATGGTCGTGCCTCCGATAGGGACGGTGGACACGCTGATGCTGGCATTCGACGCACCTTCTGCGGTGGCTTTGGCTCCGGCTCCGGTGGCACACGCGATGGTGGCCAACGGAGGGTCGTGGAGGTGCCAGAGGAGTCCTGCCCTACGTGGGTGTTGGATATCTATACCTAGGTATCCGAGCCAAGGGATTAATGAGCGTCATGTCGCCTCATCCTATGGATAAGGACGCAACTGTGGCCCCATCCTACCCCTAGGGGCCGCGCCGCGCCTCGTCCAACTCTGAGGATGAGGTTTCTGTCTCGTCCGACCCCTAGGGGCCAGGCTACGCCTCGTTCGACTCTGAGGATGAAGTTTTCGCCTCGTTTGACCCCATGGCGTGGGCTCCAACTCCAAGGACAAGGTTTCTACCTCATCCAACCCCAAGGTGTAGACTTCGACTTGTCCATTCCCATGGGGAGGGCTCCGCCTCGTCCGATCCCTAAGGGTCGGATTCCATCTCGCCTAGCCCCCAGGGTGAGATTTCTGCCTCGCCCATTCCCTAGGGGTCACCCTAGGGTAGGACCCAAACCGCTTCAACCACTATAGTGTGGAGGCGCACACCTAGGAGGACGTCTCGGGCAAGTCCTGAAGCGACCGGTGGTCGCATCAGGCTATGCTAGGAGACTCACGTCGCCCATCGTGTCAATAGGCCAGCACTGTGCTGCCAACTCCCTACTTGACCATCGTCCAATGTCAGTCAATTGACGTCAGTTGACTGGCACTGTACCACCAGCCCCCCATATGGCCTCTATCAGGGGACCCTTTGACCATTACCGTCCGCTCAGATGGGATAGAAGACAAGAACGGTGCACGACGCCCGCACGTATGCATCAGCGGCCAATAGGACCCTAGTGTGATGTCGCTGCCACCACGATCTACAGGGTTAGTGGGACCAATGCGAAGAGGAGGACGGCATGCGTCCGAGAGCCTTATTTCTTTTTCTTTTTCCTCTTCCCTTCGGCTGTGACCCCTGCTTTCCCTTGGGTTATAAAAGGGAAAGCAGGGCATCCCACTAAAGGGGGGACCAAGGACATTGAACAAGTGCATCACACAGCATCAGTTCACTGCACCTCACCACAAACAACACATCACAAGAGACTTGGGACCAGACCCTCTCTGGCCCATTTGTAACCCCTACTATGAACTTTTCCATGCTAGTAACACGAGCAGCAGCAACGAACTGGACGTAGGGACATTCAGCCCAAACCAGTATAAACCTCATGTCCTCTTGGTACACCATCTGAGCCAGACGTGCAATAATACAAATTTACTCGTTGGTGCTTACTCAAAACACCGACAGTGGGCGAAGTCCACCTCGCTCGTCATCCCCCCGATGGGATATGTAAGGATCATTTTTTGCTTCTTACCGCACCTGTTACCGTTCTTGACTCTGATGTTCACGCCGTGCGTAGGGGATTCCCCAGGAGGATGGTTGTCAAGGTTGGTTGCTCAAGCACCGGCGAGCCTCCCCAGCACCGGGTTCGCTTGCTGCCACCTTCCCCGTCAGTGGCCGGACCGGATCAGCGTGCCCTTCGTCGGGTGTGCCTCCCATGGCACCCCCACTTATGCCTTCTACGGCAGTGATTGAGGCACTACAGAAGGAGTGGGAGGATGCCATTAGAGCCATGGAGGATGCCTAGAGGGAGGCCGAAGAGGAGCGGGTGGCGGCGGTAGCGGCGGAGAACATGTGTGACGAGGTTTAGGCAGAGGCGGCCCGTTTGAGGGAGGAGTCAAAGGTGTGGGTCATTCCCTTTCTCTATCTTTTCTCCCCATGGACGGTGGACTTCGGGCCGCGTCACGCACGGTTTTGATGTCTCAAACTTTTACTGGTGCAGGCTCAAGGAAGGAAGCTCGTTGTCTGGGCGAGCAACTCCGAGGGCTTTAGGAGGAGGTAGGCAGGCTACGGGCCCACCTTGACACCCGTGGTGCGGAGTCAAGGGAGCTCTGGGTCACGGCCCTAGGCGCCTGCCACACCCTCTTCCCTAGGGGGGTGCACGATAACATGGTGGAGGTGAATGCGTGGCTCTGCGCTACACCAGAACGCTTTCATGAAGCCGTGGAGGGTGGCGTCCGGTAGGGGGCGGCTTCAACGCTGGCCGTAGTCCACTTCCGATTCCCCAGCACGATGAATGTCCATGAGGTGGTGGAAGGCTTCCCTAGAGGTGTCAACCCCGTCAACTTGGCATTCCTGATGGCCCACCTGGAGGATGCTACCGACGCTGCCATAGCGATCAAGCCCCTAGACAAGATCCTCTGTGGCCCCTCACCTGATCGCTGAGGCGGACCTCGCACAAATAGACCGAAGTTGGAAGGTCAGGCAGGCAGTGACTGGCGAGGCGAACCTCATGATGCTCTGCGCTTACCAGAAGGAGGGGGGATTCGCAGCAATAAGAAAGCGAAACCAATATTCAACTGAAAAATGTAAGTTATGGGAACGGAAAAATGGACTGGGAAAGTTACATAGCTTTGCGTCTCCTTCCTAGGCGCTTTGTCGAGGTGGAGGACGGGCATGACGTAGCCTAGCTTGCATTCTGGGCCCCTGGGCAGCGATTTTGGCTATGGTCTTCCTTCACGGGGAAGGTCTAGTACCTTCCTCAATCAGGTCGGTCCCATCTAGGGGTCCAAGCGCCTAGATGGAGGGGTCTGTCATGCCACCGTAGTCGCCGGGTAAGACCGGGCGCATTCGTCGGGCTTAACCAATCGAACGCCGTCGTCATCTTGGCCTCCTTCTTCACCATCGATAAGTACCCAAGGCTCCTGAGGAGGCTTTGTTGTTATCGCCAGGGGCCGCGTGGCTCCGGATGTGCAATCCCCCACCTTTGGGACTGGAGCCCTGCCTCGGCGGCCTCTGGTCTCCCTACCGAGCCTGCAAGTGGGTCACCTTCTTGTAGGTGGCTTACGAGGCTGTGGGGCCCTTGGTCCGACGACGTGAGCCCTGGTGCCTTCCTGACGGGGACTTCACCGCTGGCATGGTAGTGCATACATGGTGGGGTGTAGTAGTCGATGTCGTCGGAGTCGTACTCTAGGCCATTCCCTAAGAGGATCTTGAGGAAGGTGCATGTCAAGGGGACGTTAGCCCCCACGACACTGAAGAGGATGGCGCTACATGGCGCCTCACGGCTGATGAAGTGCTCTAGCTCCAGCTGGAAGGATGCCGCCGCATTCTGGATCCCAAAAGGTGGGTCCAGGAGGTAGTACTAGAAGCGATCGGGCGGCAGGAGCACCTCGCTGGTGGTGATCTGGCGATGGACGTTGGCTAGCATGTAGAACATCTTGCACCAGTCCGACACGGTGGGGTGCAGACCCAGACCACACCGGATCTACTAGGCCAGGACCTCGAGATCTACTCCTAGGAGGCCCGGTGTAGGCGGTGACACCGGGAGCTCGTTACCCGTCGGTGCGGCCTCGTCAAGTGGATCAAGCTTGCCATAGGAGTTAGCGACGTAGATCTGGCTCCTAAAGTGGAGGACCTGGCCCAGAGAGAAGGCACCGGCTATGATGAAGAACTCACCAGGGAAGCAGACACCGCCATCTAGGATAGTGCCGCTTGCTCTGGTGACGAGGCGGGTGGCTCCGGCCACCGTAGAGCCTAAATCGCACATGACGTTGCCCCCTACCTAGCACACCAGCTATCGTGGGGTCAGAACCACAGCAAGCATTGTTGTTCGAGTTGGCGTCAGAGTACATGTCTGCGATGGCTCGGGTGGACTCAAGAACATAAGAATCACAGAGAGGACACAACGATTTATCTTGGTTCGGGCTGATCGATGCCCTACGTCCAGCAGCTAATGATCCTTATACTTAAGAGCAGCCAAAATCGGGGGGGGGGGGTTACAACAGAGTGTACAGGAGAAAGAGAGAGATTTGGTAGGGGGTTAGCTTGGTGCTAATCCTGAGGTTGCCTCACCGCCGGTGGAGCCTTCCCCTCGTTGGAGAGGAGGAAGACGACAGATGCGGTGGAGGGGCTCCTGGTGCCCCTCTCTAGGTTCCTCTGCTCTCGGTGCTGAGCAGGAGTCGATGGATCATGAGGAATGGAATGATCTGTCTAGGATCATCCTCCCCCTCTAGGATCTGACCCTACACCTTATATATCGAGATAGGTTGAGTACATGGCAGTTTGGGGGGTTGAGCCTATGGTCTACATGCACTAGAGTCTAGGAGGGTCTTGTAGTAGAGCTCTGTGGACCATCTCGATATCGTGGAGCCAAAGAAGCCCTGGGCATCGTTAGGCTACTCTGTTCTAACACTCTGCATGTCAGGCTATGTCGGCTTGGACCGGCCTCCCCCAGGTGGACCTTCTGTAATCTTCTTGGTGGCGAAGGAGGTCAGCTCTAGGGGCTGACGAGCAGGCTCGGGAGCTCCCGAGCCCCTGGAGGGCTGAAGGAAAACTTGTCTTCTTATGTCATGCCCCGTGCATGACCCTCTTAGGTGAGCAGCCGACAAGGCCACGCCCAAAGTGCTGCATCAAGGAGCCCTCGAGCCTTGGTGGCTTGTGGCATGTCGCCTTATGCTAGGGCCTTGGTTGGCGTCGTAGGCAGTGCAGGGGCCGAGGGCCGACCTTAGGTTTCTCGTCGATCGGGAGCCTAAGGCTCGGGCAAGCCCCCAAGCCCTGAGCAGAGGCCTTGGCATGCTTAGGTTTAAGCAAGTTCCTTAGTCTTGGGGTGCGTGCAAGCGTACCCAATGGGTATAGCCCCTGAGCCCCCGAGCGATCCTAGGGGATCGGCCGGGGGGTCTCTTCGGTTGGGAACCATAGATCTTGAGGCTTAACATACCCATATGTTAGGATCTCGTCAACCATACTTTTATTGCTAATGGGGAAAACACATTATAGGGTTTGGGGTTACATAGCTTAGGCCATTGGCCTTATATCATATATCAGGGTTCTAAGATAGCGTTCCTATGTTGTTGTGGCTCCACTACTACAGGGAACTTGGAGTGCGGACTTATTCCTTAAGCGTACTCCTATATCCCAATGGTCATAGTCCTAGTGTAGCTCCTTCGTGTAGTTGTACGACTCCATCTTTGGATATACTCCAGGTATGTGCTCCTATAGCTTCTCTCCTACAAACAAGAATGGAGGGGGTTGAGTACATAAAGTATCCCGCAAGCTCTAACTTTGGGTGGAGGTAAGGTAGATGGAGAAGGCTATATGTGGAGGTAGTTAAGGTGGTTTAGGTGGAGGTAGGGTGAAGTAATTATAATTATAGGTTGGGCCCTGGGAAAGTATTACCATTCTCACCAGTTCCTGGGGTTAATTATAATTTACCAATTTAGTAAATTGCGTCTTGCCAGATTATCATTGTTTTAAGAAAAGTCTAATCATAGTATCTCATCCTAGCATCTACCTATTCCAAGGACGTGGCTATTTGAATAGATTCAATACACTCTACAGAGGTTGTACAAATTTCCTCACAAGATAGGCACAGTCCGACACCATCATCATGGCTTAGACAGGTCTAACGAGACCCCGTACCCGAATGTACGTGGCCTTATATATCCATATAACTCTACCATGGCTTCTCAAGGGTTGGACAAAATACTAATATCAGGAGGATACCAAATCATCCCATCGCATACTCTCAGATGATACCAAATCATCCCATCACAATAGTGTAGATGTTACCAAATCATCTAGTTAAATCATAAATATGGGCTCAAACATGGGCAAAAATCAAGGGGCTTAACGTGGAGGATCACATAGCAACCATGCCAACCGAACCACGGAAGATCACACAGCATCCGTGTCTTCTCCTGATATTTCGCTGCCAACACCGGCCTCTTAGTAGAAATTATACTTCTATCTAATGGGGTGTGAGATCAAGTCTACCCATATTAGACATGTGGTTGTACATAATATCTGACTAGGCAAGAGGGACTATGAACCGGTCCTTATATGACCGAGGCAAGTATCTCCCACAGGAACCCTCACTAGATGATTCTGCCAAGGTAATCTATCCCACAAATTACCCCACTCGCCCGTGTTGGGGTTTAGTTCGGGTTTACCATTTTTAAGTTCATAGTTATTATTCTCATGTTCATAGAGCTCATATCATATCAAGGTAGCCATTACCTTATCATCAGTGTTCACATTATCATAACCGAGCTAATGATCCATTATAATTCCATAAATTCACAAAAGAGAGTTTGGGTAATATAAGTTGAGTTGATTAATTAATGGAGACAGAGTGTGGTGGGTTCATGGTGGAGGCTAGCAAGATGTAGTGGTGGTGGAAGGGGAGTAGTTAATGGATGGTAAATGAAGTGGAGGGAAAGGGATAGGTAGGGGTTAGGACTTGCCTCCATTCGTTGATGATTATATCCTTACTTTAAGACTCCGATTCCTGTGTCTCCTGCTCCTATCTTCTAAACTCCATCGTGTTATCTCCATGTCTTCTATCCTACGTGGTCTAGCATCGACAAGCAAGAAAACACAAACAAGGAAAATAACAAGCAAGGCATGTAAAACAAGCACAAGCAATCAAAGAAAGGGAACGATCCTAGATGGGTTGGTCCTATTGGGTGCTGGGTTCTTATCTAGGGTTATCATTATTATGTCAATTTGAAGTAAGGTTTGGATGAAGGGATTTCATCCATAGGGTATGTCTTATACAAGTTAAGTTAAGGTGGTGGGTTGGTCTGATGGAAAACCAGGCCACTTTATTATTAGGTTACACTATTACGTGAACCTAAAAGAGAAAGCCTACCCAAGTCATCATAGATGACTTGTCTGACTTCAACAGGTCCACTAGGGTTAGTGCCACATATGCACATGTATATGTGTGTGCCTTGGATTAATTAGGTTGGCAAAAGGTGGGATGTAAAGTTAGCCATACATAGGCGTATACCCGGGTGTATAGGTGTCCTATACTCGGGCATATCCATGTATGTATACATATATGCATTATTATTTTAGGTGATTGGGTGTGGGTATATTCGAGTATGTGTCATGGCGCACACACATATGTGAATATATGGGGTTAGATACTACTATGGTGATGGGTACTACTATAGTTAGTATTAAATTAAATATAAGAAAGGAAAAGCAATCAAACTAGAATTTAAATGGGCACCAAATAATAGAACAAAGGGTATGAATAAATAGAGCTTGAATTATAAGATTTTTAGTGGAAAAAGCAAGTGATTTGGATTTAGGATGAAGAAGATATGATTTATCAAAGATTTTATTAAGAAAAGAATATGTGGAATATAGTTTGGAAAATATTTCTAGAAATTGGAATAATGGAAATGGTATGAAATGGCTTAGGTAGGATCTAGGGTGTACCTAGTTTATTAAGAAATTTTCTAGGAATTTTCTAATGTCTGGAAAATGGATTTTCACTCCTCCGTGTACCCTCTCTGGGTGTACCTAGTGTTTTGCTCCTTAACTGAGTGGCTGACGTGCGGGCCAGGATGTGCAGGGTCAGCCTGACGACATTGTGATGTGCTTCGAGCCTATACTGCTCTGTGGACCTGCTCTTCTCTACCCAAGTTCATGTGGACCGAGTGTTGATGTTTCTTAGCGTAAGCAGAGGAATCCGCAAGCGCACGGATGCACCGTTGTAGTACTTCACCCAAAAGTATTCAGATTATCGTATTTTCCTAAAGGAACGAATGTGAAAGGATCTTAGCTAGTTTGCCTAAAGAAAACAAGTAAAAGGGTAGCTTGGGTAGTGAGTTTTTTCTAAGGATAGATATCCTAAGTGAAGATAACCTTGACACTATAGACTTGCTTCAGGCACCGAGTAGCATTTGGTCTGCCAAGTGAGCCTGGCCTGTAGCTCTACGTCGAACTTGGAAATGGGGGATTACAAGGGACGGATAGGGCTATCACCACCTATCGCCTACTCCTCAACTATGGGGAATGGGGCAAATGATGGTAGCTTCTAGCCTAGACACCAGGTCTACGCTATCAACTATTACTCTAGCGCGCATGTAAGGGTTATCCATCTTTATTAGGGCTCTTCTACTAGAGTACCCACCACAAGGATGGATGATGAACCCACAAGTTTATAATGAATAAAGGTAACTTTCTTAAGAAATCAATGCGAAGTTAAACACGAACTTCTTACTCCAAGTAGTAAGAGGATCGTAGAGGTATAAGTGGAGGAGTTGCTAGCTCCGACACACCTTCTGCTAAGTGTAGCGAGCACACTAAGGGAGCTTGCCGACAGCCCTGGCACTTTTCCAACTCTTTCCTCACCCACTCCCACTCTTATTCTAGCTCAAGCTAAGTAGTAATGAGGCGCTTTCTCTTCTCTTGCTCTCTTGTTGTGTGTTGTAGAGGGGAGCTCTACCCCTCTATTTATGCAGGGAGTAGGGAGGTGCTGCAGCTATCTTTGGTGTGAAAACCTAGCTTCCACCGCCTTTGCACGCCTCCATGCCACCGCGATACAAAGGAGGGACTGAGCGTTGCCACCTAGGGGTCGGCCGCCCCTTTACTGACCCTGGTGGCCACCGCCTTCGCATGGTGGGTTCTAGGCTGGACTTAGAGTGCGTCCCCATGGTGCCTTCTGTCCAGAATTGGAGTTCGGATGGGCTACTTTGTGTTCCTTGGCCCAGGTACGCATTCCACTTTTCCCTGATTGCGCATTTTCTCATGTATTTCATAGCTGTGTCCTGAAAACATACTCATACCAAAATTTATGGAAAGTGTGAGTTAAAAGCCCTAATTCTAAGTTTTGGTATTCTCATTTGTTTATTTTGTTTAAATGTTGGCGATAGGATCATGAGTTTAAGCACCGCCAACAAGCTCCCCCACACTTGGTCTTTGCTCGTCGTCGAGTAAAGTCTAAGGACTAAGCGGGTTCATCTCCTTGATTTGAAATCTGTATATAGGTTATTCCAAGTTTCACCATAAACTTGTGAACTTCCAAGTGTCAACCAAAATATCTTGAGTAATTGGAAAGTGGAACAGCTGGATTCAAATCTTTTGCTCAACTCATGTTTAGAAACTTGGGTTTTTTGCATGGTTTTTGAAAATAAAGATAGTTCATGTTCCTTGAGTGATTCTCTCAAGTCACTCAATTTTGTAAGTAGTTCCTCACCAAGGCATATTTTGGTTGTTTGCCTTTTTTGAATCATCCTACTTCTAAGGCTTATATGGAGCGTAGGTGGGGATGAAGTTTACCTTGTGTATGTTGTAAGGTCAAATCCTAGATCCTCTGGAGGGAAGCGTCATACTCTTAGATCAAAACAGTTCAAGTGTGTGGAAATGTGGTGGACCTATACTCCTCTTTTTGATATGATCTTTTCTCCTAGCTTTATTTTGTGACATGTCTAGCATTATATTTTTTATGAGCCTTCATTGTGCTCATCTTTTGTTTTTTTCAACACGTTGGAACCTTCATGTGTTCCAAAAAATTTTGGAGACCTTCATGTGTCTCATTTTTTCAATACTTTGCATAGCCTTTCTGTCTCTCTTACTATGCTAGGGAGATCATATCCTTAGAACATGGAGTATTTATGTGATGGTAATGAAAGCATGTTTTAGCGTATCCCCAATGTAGGAATAGCTGCTATATGTGTCGTGTACATGAGTTTTGATCTTGGGAGCATGAAAAATCCCTCAACAGTGATCAGAGGACTTGGCAAACTCAACACAAGATAAGTTGCATATGTAGAAGGTTATGTCAACCATGAATATGTATGGCTTTCGTGGGACATTTAATTTTTCACTCAAGGAACATGCTATTTGCATTTTAATTTTTCAAAGATAAATCCCAAGCATTTTACACAAGTGAGCAAATTTCATATCATCCTGCTATTTGTCAAATTCCAATTACTTAGATAAAGAGGGGTCCCTAATCTGAGTGTTCACAAATCTTAGGAATTTTAGCAAGGAATAAACAGTATACAAACTTTTAATCATAGGAAGATATGGAGATGGAGCATCACTTTTTATTTTAATGTGTTTGATTTCAGTTTTAAAATTAAAATTGAGGGAGAGAGAATTGTACAGACCTTGATTTTTGCGTGTGTTGTTTATCTATGTGAATTGGAGGTGATTGTGGTGCCTCCCCCACACTTGTACCTATCTTTATTTTACGTTTTGACTGAAAAAGAGTCCAAAAGACAAGTGTAGACAAATAATTCTAAAAGAAATCTTTATTCAATCATCAAAATGAGAGGCGCATTACATGATTGGAATTTAAAGAAAATGATCGGAATGAAAGAACTAAGAAAGGTAAAACGCGCGCGTATTTATTTTGGGTAAGAGGAATCTATGGGTCAAGAGCGTGCTCTACCCTTGTAGTTCTTGCCACTTTAGCCAGCCTACGCCTAAAGCTAAAGCAACAAACGTTCAATTCATGCTCAAGGCCTTTGATCTTAATCAGGCTATCATCTACCTGGCCTCTAAGGAATCTCACTTGCTCATGGAGGGTTGTAATTTTGTTATTTAGCAAGGTAATTTTAGGATCTTGGGGAGGTAAAGAATCTTCGTCCGCTTTAAAGATGGCGCATGATTTTAGGACTGGAGGCTTATTGACCCTCTTAATCCTAAGGGGCTTGGATGATGAGCCAGATGTCTCTTTTGAGACAGACTTTTGAGCGGGGTTTATTGCCGACCCTTTGCCTTTTCCAGGTTTGCGCATGAGCCCCTTCCCGCACCCGCCATCGGGCTTTTGTATGCCCACTACAGTATAGCTATGACTAAAAATTCTGTTGCCCGAAGGCGTTACATGAACACTTTTCGTCGCACTTTCTAGAATTTTTCTCTTGAGGCTGTCGGTCCCCGAAGCCGATTTGGACCACACACTCAAGCCTCCACTTGCCCCGCTAAAGAGTGAGGGCATGACGGCAAGTGGAGCCATCATGACAGCTCTCGCTTCCTCTCTCACAAAAGTGTTTTCTAGGACTGGGTTGATGGCCTGTGGAATTCCCTCTAAATTGTAGGTGGAGCTAGAGCCGGTGTACAACGCTAGTCTTTTGTCAGCCATGGCTCAGCTAGGATTGCTTGGAAGCAATGCTTTGTGAGGAGGGAAGATGAAGGCTTTGTGTGATATGAAGAGAGGCCTAAGGTAGCTTTATATAGAGGTTTGGCTCTGTGAGAGAGAGTTATCTTGTGCCAAAACCCTAAGGATAGCATAGCACCGAGTCATGAGTGTCTATCCCCACGGACAGGGCGTGATAGGAGCCAGGAGGGGGTCGACTGACCCTAGGGGTCACCCGCCCCCTGAGGAGTGCTACCCTGACCAGGGCTTTTTCTAGATGTTCTTCCATGCATGAAATATCTATATCCCTCGGTTTTCTAATTTTGTCTTTCAAATTTTTAAATATGGTTGGCAATTTTGCATGTATTTCTCTTAAACAAGACATGAGCAAGGTATTATTTTCATATAGTCCATGATGATGAATGAAAAATACATGTGAGTAGTGCAAGAATATTTTAAATTTTCATATATTTGCAATGAATTCATTAAAAGAGATTAAATCTATTTTGTCAATTTCTTGATCAATATCATGGGAAGGTTCTAGGAAAATTTTCAATCTTTGACCATTAACTTTAAAAGTATTACTGTCATTGTCCTAGATGGTGATTGCGCCATGTGTTGATGAGTTGACGATGGTAAATGGTCCTTCCCATTTGTTGTGAAGCTTTCCTTTACCGAAGAGCTTGACTCAGGAGTTGAATAGTTAGACTTTGTCTCCCTCCTTGAATTCTTTTTGTTGGATTCGGTGGTCGTGCCATCTCTTGGTTCCTTCTTTGTAGAGCCTGACATTGTGGTATGCTTTCTCAAGCCATTCTTCTAGCTCGGAGATTTGTTTCTGTCGATTCTTGCCAGCTGCTTTACATCTATGTTCTAGTTCTTGATTGCCCAGTGGGCTTAGTGTTCAAGCTCGACTGGTAAGTGACAACTTTTTTCATAGATGAGCTAGAACGGTGACATGCCTATGGGGGTTTTGTAAGCTTTCCTGTATACCTAGAGTGCATCAGGAAGCTTTTCTTCCATCCCTTCCCCATTTCATTAACCGTCTTCTATAGGATATTTTTGATTTGTTTGTTTGAAGTTTCCGCCTGACCACTGGTTTGAGGTGGTATGGGGTGGTGACGTTGTGCTTGGCCCCAAGCTCCCTTAGGAAGGCTTTGAAAGTCCTATCGATGAAGTAAGACCCCCATCGCTTACCACCATCCTTGGTGTTCCAAAATAAGGGAAGATCACTTCATGGAACATTCTTCTTGCATGCTTGGCGTCGGTAGCTCTGCATGGCAATGCTTCCACCCACTTTGACACATAATCAACGACAACGAGGATATACTCATAGTCTTGGGACTTTTGGAATGGCCCCATGAAGTCAGTGCCCCACACATTAAATATTTCTATTTGAAGATTCACTACTAGGAATATCCGCTTCTATGACGAATCCAAAACCATCATAAAAAATCGCTTTTTATGATGAAAATTTTGGTTTCATCATAGATCACCGTGACGAACCTCGAATCCCCCTTATCTATGATGAAATCAGGTATCATCACAAAAAAACATCATAGAACAGCACATGATTTTGTCATAGATCACTTGCGCGACTGTTCCTGCTCGTCTATGATGATCTTATTCGAAACTATGACGAATAGGTCTTGTCATTGAATTATTTACTGATCTATGATGAACAATATTTGATATGTTATGACGGCACTTCATCATAGATCTCCACATGGTACCTTCTCCATCCAATGTGTACTTGTGGGACCTATAGTTACTCATCCGAGACACTTGTAGTTCATCATAAAAGTCTCCATTCGATCCTTTCTCCATGCGACGTGTACCTGTGGGACCCTTCTCCACCTGACCTGTGTGGCCTTTCTCTCTATCCATTTGACCTATGGGACCTAACGGCTTGTGTGTCACTTGTGCTTGTGGACCCTTCTCCATCTGACTTGTGGGACCCGATGACACCTTTCTCCATCTCCGTTCGACCTGTGGGACCCGACAGTTTGCGTGTCACGTGTACCTGTGGGACCATCCGACCTTTGGGACCCGACGGCTTATGTGTCACGTGTACCTATGGGACCTTTCTCTATCTCCATCCGACCTATGGGACCCTAGGACTTGCGTGTCACTTGTTGCCGCCGGGGTTTAATAAATTCAAACTAAAAAAACCATGAGATCTAGGAGTTGAACCCGGGACCCAGAGCAAGGAATAGACCGTCTTCGCCATTGCACTAGATTCCTGGTTGTGTTGACATGTCTTTGGAGTAGTATATGTTCTCTGTGTGGACAGGTTGACTATATATTGGATATATCCCTATCCCCTGCAAGTGGAAACAAATCTGTGCCCGTTGGATTTGCTACGGTGGCGGTGACAACGAAGGATCCCCAGTGTGCTGTGGTGGCTCAGGATTCCTTTTGGAGGCTAGGCAACGAGTCTTCCCTATGGAGCGGGGTGGCATTGGCGTCAATGTCCGTCATGTGCCACGGTAGAGGCGACAGATATGATCCGCATGTCTCCTTTCTCGCCTTTTCCTGTTCGCTTCATTGTTTTGGTCCTTACTTGAACATGAGGTATACAAGAAACATAGTAGCATTTTGGATCTAGTTAGGCCAATGATGATGAAAAAAACTAGGAGGTGGCACTATTTGGTTTTCTGCCAATGTGTGTCACTTGCAGATCTGTCTAGGCAAACAAACAAGGCCCTTCGCTTCTACCTTAAACTATTTTTTATGTCCAGTGCTTGCTTGATTCTACATTTCTATTTCATATGATCCTAGTGCCACCTAGTGAGTTCCTTATGGTATTTTGAACTTGTAACATATCTGAGGCCACATTTCTGTGCTAATGATGTCTACATGGTTGTTGGATGTATTAGGATGCAGCTCATATGTTTGCTTTCAGTGTCTTCTCCTTGTTGACAACCAAGTTATCCATTTGGTTCCAAACAATATGAAGGCATCAAAAGCAAATCGATGCTTTGTGTCCATCATTCACATGATTGAGGCCACTAATTAATGTCTAAGTTGCACATGTTGCTACCGATGCCAATGATGATCACTGTCACTGGTTCACTGACATTCTACTTATGAAAACTGATGTAGCCTATTCGGGTTGTGTAGATTTGAGATGAGTCATCCCTGCTATGTTGTGTTCGATGGGCATGAGCCAGGAGTTTACTACAACTAGCCTAACTGCCATAGACAAGTTCATAGGTTTCATGGTGCTTGTTATAAAAAGTAGAACTCATATGAAGAAGGAATTGTTGCCATCAAGTCAAAAACCAACTCAAATCCAGCCTTAACTCATGATGATGACTTCTATCTTCAAAACCCAATAGCTGCTCCACCCTCTTCATCATTCAAAACTGTTGTAATTATAGTCCTCGTAATCTTTGTCTGTCTCCTATGGAAGAAGCTCTGAGCTCGTGTACTGATTGTAAGTGTGATGGTTAGACTTGATTTAGCTAGGAATTGTAATGGTTATAGGTCCATTAATTGCTACTCTAGTTTGAGTTATATATATCTATGTGGTGCTACTCTAAATTTAGATGAGGTCGTACCATGAAAATTGTTAATGGTTGTTAAAGTTGCACTTTGGTATGAGTTGTAGGTCTTCGCTGATGGATCTTTGTTGGATTATTTGCCTCCTCAGTGATCTCATTACTGAGCAAGCTCTCATCCTACTGCATGCACATGATGAAATGGAGGACGCCCCCAACAAGAGGAATGCACTGGCCAGCCTCATGGACAATGTCTTTGTCAGGATCCTCCGCCACCTCCCCGCCCGCTCCTTGTTCTGCTGCAAATGTGTCTATCGCTCCTAGAGACGCCTCATCTCGGACAACCATAAGTCGATGCCCCAGACTGTGGCTAGCTTCTTCTATGATAGAATCTATGGCCAAAGAAACTTCACTAGCATCACTGGTGTTTACCCCTCCTTGTCCTTTTTGCCCTTCACCGTTAACAATGTAGCTGTCTCAAATTGCTGCAATGGCCTCATCCTGTGTTGGTGCCTTGGGACTGATGGATACCGCTGTCATCTGCAATCCGGCAACCTAGGAGTTGAAGGTACTACCGCCTAGAATCTATTCTATTGGTGAGGCTCAATTAAGGTTTGATCTGATAGCCTCCTCGCACTTCCATCTATTTGAATATATGGAGGAGGATGGTCAGTGCATGGGTGTGGACATCTACTCATCTAAAACTATGGCATGGATCTTTAAGGAATCTAAATGGGGCAAGGAGGCTGAGTGGACATTGTCAAAATCAGCAATTGTGTTTCTCAATGGTTGTCTGCACTATATTGGGTTCTACGAGGGTTACCATCGTATACTTGCTGTGGATATGGAGGGAAATTCCTAACTGTCCATGTGGTTTTTCACGCTCCATCCATCAAGCTTAGGGTCACTTGTGTCAATGTACTGTTGATGGTCGCAATATGTCCAAGCTTTTGATCTAGATCCTTGAAGACTATGGTACTAATAATAAATGGACATTAAAGCATACTATCAGCCTGCGTAAGTTGTTTGGAAAGACTAAGAAATAAATGGGTTACTTTGATTTTGAGTTGTGCTACACAGCGGTTATAGTTCACCAAGAATGAAATTTGGTTTTCTTTGTTGTTGTTGGGGTGGAAAGAGCCGTCATCGCATATAACATGGACAATAGAAAAGTTCATGTCATCCCTACACATTACATTCCGTATGGTAGACGTGACATCCTACTAGAAATCATTGGCAGACCTTACTATCTTCCCTATGTTCTCTTGTTCTCAGAGTTGGAGTCATTAGTAAAGTAGTAAATAAAGTTGCATTTGATGTATCTCGTTGTCATGACATGTTTAAATGGATCAATGTTGTTTGATTGAGTATGGACATGTTAATTTCCTCTTGGATGGATGTTGTCATTATTTTGCAGCAACTTTAACTTGTTTGTAATGTAAGCTAATGTCTGTGCAGTGTGTCAGACGCGTTCAAACATACAGAGGTCAGACTTTCTTGTGTGTGCAGTAATATTTCAATACTAATGGCTCCTCTTTGTTCCTAAAAAACACTAATGGCTCCTCTGTAGTAGTGATATATTAACCGACTGCAATCTCTTCCACAATTTCGCTTGTTTTCCTTCCTTCCCTGAGTCCTCCCATTCCCACTGTAGATCTAAAAATCACTAGGAACGTGCAGTTGCCTTCTCCAAACCTACTTCACTCTTAGCCACTGCCATGGTGAAGGGCGAGCCTTCTGTGAAGCGTGCATGGGAGGGGGATGATGTTGTGCCTGTGGTAAAGGAGGATGACGTCGTGCCCATGGTGAATCAAGATGAAGCTCTAGTGGATCCCTTTGGAGATAGAGACGATTGGGCCAGTTGGCATCATGAGTAAAGGCTTTCTTGAAGATCAGGCATGTGCTACTAGAACACCAGGGTGGGCACCCTCAACCCACCTCAGGAGGAAAAGGTGAGCAGTTATGTCTTTATTTTTTACCAACTCACCGATGTCCTAGAAAAACTGCCAGCCTACCTGAACAAGAATTGCGTGGACAACATGGAGTACATCCTCGCCTACTACCAGAGTTAGATAGATGGCTTCGACACTAGCATCGTGATGCAGGGAATCAGCACCACCCACAACACCTGAGAAGCACTGGCGCAACCTGGTTCATGCCGATGCTGAGCAGGTGGACAACCTACATCACCGCTGACGAGCAAAAGGGCCTCACGGCTATAGAGGAGGACAGGCGACGACATTGATACCAATGACGAGGACGAGGATGAGGACAGTGATACCGACGATGAGTAGAGGAGTAAATAAAGTTCCATTTAATGTATCTCATGTTGCATTTGATGTATCTTCCTTATGTTGGGAGTACGGATGGAGTACATGTTGCTACTCTTTCCTTATGATGTTACTCTTCCTTATGTATCTTCCTTTACATTTTATGTCAGACGCGTTCAAATGTATAGAGGTTTTGATTTGTGAAGTCTGATTTGCATGTCTGTGTTTACTTTTGTTGAACTTTATATTAGGTGGGTTAAACTCTGTTGACCATGGTGTAGATCAGGTCCTTTGGTTAATTGATAGCCAGTTTCTAGCCCCTGTTGGTTGGTTTTGCCTGTAGGTTTCTTTTCGGTACTCTTTCTGATATGTAGTATGGTAAACATGCATAACGGAATTCATCCAATCAAGTCTCGCGTCGATGTAACACCTAACAGAGGAACCACATAGCTATTCAAATTTTACAGCACACGTAAGAAAGTCCGAGCATCATAAATTTGACTAGGGCCAGACACATCTCATGTTATACAAGGAAACCTTGTTTCGTACGAATGCATTCATTGAATCCCTAAAGGAAACTAATAAAATTGAAACTAGTTACATGTCCGGCTCATTCAAATTTCCACTGCTCGGACTATCAGGTGAGCAAACGGTTTACAAGAAATAGGTAAACATCATTTCAGTCGAATATACTAGAGCGACATGGTCGGGGGAAAAGTTATGATCGTTTGTTGTAGAGTACACATCCGTGGTACAGGTAACTAGTTGCCATCTGTAAGCATAATTTCGGTTAGTGTCAATCGATGGAAGGGGAAAGCCACTCATGACTACTACTACTGATATGAATGTTGTGACCGAGTGCACTCCATACAGGAATAGTTTTACTCATAGCTCTGTACTGTATAGTGTTCGATGAGATCAAATGTGCTACATTCGGACTTTCTTGCAAGCGTAGTAAAATATGAGAATGAAGCGAATGCGGTAGGAAAGCTGGACACAAGAAGTGAATCAAGAAAAAGGGCTTTTGACCACCATGACACGCTTGAGACTTGAATGCCTGGTGCGGTTGTGATAGGTCTTTTCTGTACTTATTTCACTCCAATCCAAGCAGTCATGATAGTCGAGGGGTAGACTGATTGCTACGACACTCTACTGTCCTACGAGATTAAATACGCAGTGACCGACTTTCTTGCATTCAGTAGTAAAAGTCAACAGCTTTGGCTCCTCCGTTCTACATTAGATCGAGGCGAGACTTGTTGAGATGAACTCCTCGCTAGCATGGTTCTTTCAAGTTCAACAAATTTTATCAAAAACATGAGTTGGCTTTAACAAAGATCAAAGGCACTCATTAATGTTTAGCAAATTAAGTTTTAGATCAAAGACGACCAGAAAGAAATCTGCAGCGAAAAGAAACCAGCTACAAAATGACCAAACAACCTGATCTACACAATGCTCAACAAAGTTTAACCCACCTAATACAAAGTGCATGAAAAGTTCACACAAACATGCATGCAAATAATAGTTCACATATTCGCAAGGGTGTCCCACACATCAAGGGTCGAGGTGGGCGTGCACGATCTCGTCCACATCCACCTCCGCTAAGACGGCGTTGGTGGCCGGCTTGAAACTCTCGACCAGATCGATGAGGTCATCGTCCTTCAATTCCGGCGAAGGACCCTGCTCCGCCACTCGGACATTAACCGCTACGCCAATCTGAAGCTAGGCAGTAGCTAGCGCCGGGTAGCCCCTTGATGAACGACTTCGGTCACCACGGCTCAAAGGCAGGCCGGCTAGGGCTCAGAACGGCTCCACTACGATGAATAGATTATCCACTGTGGAAAGCCTGAGTTAATGATGGCTTGCACATACAGGACGAGGGTATTGTTGACGGTCATTAACATCAATTATAAACCTTCAATATATACTGCATATGTACTTAATTTCATCACTAAACATAGGAATAGGGGTTTTAACTAATGAATTCCATGAGCTTTGGTGAATATGTGAATGCAGGAGGATTTATCCAGAAAACAGCCCCTGGGACCACCGTCATACTCTCCAAACAAGCAAACCGATATTAGAAAGAGATTTGGCTCGCGAAACCTATGGAAAACAACTCAAGATGGAGTCTAGAAGTTTCCACCTAAGGGTGGGGCCCACCTATCATAGAGATAGGCTCAGCCGGCCCCACCTGTAGGCGCACCTGGCCTATGGGTCCCATCGGTCAGTGTCGCCTTTCTACGACGGTTTCCCATCGCCTTTGAGAGTCCATCTCCGCCATTGATCAAGGTCGGTTCATCCAATGTTGATCAAGGGAGTTGACGCGGATCGATGACGTGGCGATTCCTTGCCACTTACTCCACCTCGATTCCTTGCCCCCTACTCCACCTCGGCCTATATATAGCAGCCCCTACCCCTCTCCTAGGAGGCATCCTAAACCCTAATTCATATTCTCCTCGTCAGGATCAGAGCCAGCTATCAAGAGAAGATTAGTCCTCAATAGGATCTAGTCTTATAAATAGAAATAGTGAGATGGAGAGTGAGGGAAGAGTATGGAGGAGGTGCCAGCCTATCGGTGCTCTCTCTATGGCTTGTACCTTGGCGGATCCAAGTTCTATCTGAGCTTGTCTTTGAGATTTATCTAGTAATCAACTTCAGATTCAAGTAAGCATCTTGTTTATATTGTTCGGTGCTCTCTCTATGGCTTGTACCTTGGCGGATCCAAGTTCTATCTGAGCTTGTCTCTGAGATTTGTCTGGTAATCAACTTCAGATTCAAGTAAGCATCTTGTTTATATTGTTCATCAGGTTTGCGACTCTTTTGAGTGCTTTATTCTCTACATAGGGGGAGTAAAGTATTAATCATAAATGTAAGCGTGGTGCTTAGACTTAGGTTAATCATGGATGCACCTTGAATTCTGGATCGGTGGTAGCTCGTGAGGGTGACTCTTATAGCCTCGTTGAATCCTTTGTAGTCCACCTCCCATCTGTAGGACAAGTAGGACCCGGTTGCGAAAGGAAAGCATCCTCTGCTGGTGTCTTTTCCTAGTAATGTCCCCAGTTGAATAGTAGAAGACATAGCTTACCGAAGTCAGAACAAGAGAACTTAGTAATTCTCTCTACGCTCCTGTTTATCCAAACATTGTTGCTATCCTTAGTTAAGTTTGACTGTAGTTAGTCTCACACGTTTCTCTATGGATATGATAATTGGAATACTTTTCGGGTGAAAGCTACAGCGGTATCCGTGCGCTTATGGATTTATCTGTGTGCGTCAATTTATACCAATAAGATTCTAGCGTCGTTGTCTGGGGAAACAGTTGTTGAATTAACTACGAGCCTAGCTTAATCTTTTATCTTTTTTCTTTTAATTTATTCTTTTCCTTTTTACTATGGATTCCACTCCTATATATCAATATGCTAAACCCACGAGCGCAAGACTAGAGCTACCAAAATCTTCAGAGCCTATCCTAACACATGGCTATGAGCTGTGCCCGTGTTTAATAAAACTGATTCGGGATCAATCCTTCGTGGGAGAAGGCGATGAAAACCCATACTCACACCAACAAGAGTTTGCACAGACCTATGCATGCTTACGTATTGCTGGCATGTCTGACGAGACCTTAAGATGGAAGTTGTTTCTGTTCTCTTTGACGGGAAGAGCTAAACAATGGTATAGTCGAACTGTTGAAAGTATGCAAGGAGATTGGGAAACATTATGCTCTAAATTGAGTTTATGTTTCTTTCCCATCTCTAAAGTAGTCAGCCTTCGAAAAGAGGTTCTAAATTTTAGACAACTAGAAGAAGAATCTCTTGGCACATCATGGGATCATATTAATGACCTCATTACCACTGGCCCAGACCTTGCTATTTCAGACCCGATGCTCCTTCAACATTTTTATATGGGTCTTAGCAAGGATTCCATGGAATCCCTTGATGTAGCCTCTAGAGAAGCTTTCCTTCATCTATCTGCTAGTGAAGCAAGGTCTATGCTTGATAAGATTAGTGGAAAAACTCCCTGCTCTAGCATTCATAATGAACTCATCGAGGAAGAGAAGGAATTATCTCCTGAACAAGAAGAAGTTTTGATAGCCAAATCACAACCACTCTAATCCCAAAATTTAGCTGTCAATCCCGAACCATCAATACCCTAAAATCCTCCAAGGGAAGAAGAAATTCAACCTTTTGAAATTTCTAGTGAGGATGATCTTTTTTATGTTGATTGTGGGAAAAGCTTAAACTTTGTCGATGCGGGACCCATGGGATACCCCTCAAGGAAGGGAGAAGATCTAGTCTAACTAGGATTCTTTCCATGTAATCTTAGTAGTAGTATTATTCTGTAATCCTACTAGGAACTCTCATTGTAAACCGACTAGGACTCTGGCCTCCTGACTATATAAAGGAGGGCGGAGTTCCTAGAGAAGGGAGTTAGAGACAAGACTTTTGACAATCAATCCAACGCAAAGGCTAACACCGACTGGACGTAGGGCTATTACTCGATCACGGTCGAGGGCCCAAACCAGGATAAATCGACTGTCTCTTGCGTTTACCGTCGAGTTCTGCATACGCTGAAAGTCCTGAACAAACTGCCCCTGGGTACCCCCGTGGTAGGCTATCGGTGGTGAAACATCGACAGCTGGCGCACCAGGTAGGGGCTTTCGATGAATTTGCATCCGAGAGCTCGACGGACCTCGACAACATGATCTTCTCTGATGGGATCAACCTTCATCTTTGGTTCATGGATCTATGAGGCAGGCGACGATGGCAAGCTCCAAAGCTGTCTCCTCGAAGATTCGGATCACCATGAAGACCTTTCTATTTCGGCGACTACGATAGATCAACTCGCCGGAAGATTCACGTAGCTCGTGATGTCCGATCCAACTCAGATTTCACGGCTTTGCGCATCCAACTCAAACTCAGGCTCCGCATCCGAGATGGAGTCTTACCCGAGTTCTTTCGAGAAACCAAGTTCTTTTTAGGTAGGGTTCCAGAACGCGGCTTCGGCCTATCAAGAATACAACTCAGAGTACACTCAGAATCCTTTCAAGAAGTCGGGTCCTTTTCTGTTCGGACTCCACAACATGGCAAAATCTTATCAGGCATGGCCTGAAGGATCCCTCGATCCGGTGCTTAGAATGCCACTGAAAGGAGCTCAGGAAGGTCTCGTACTAACTATAACATCTCAAGACTGCATCGTCCACTGGCCATGTTCTATTCCTAAGGATAGCGGTACCCGACTAGTCGGCATGACAACAACAGCAATTCTACCCTACCAAAAGGAGACTCGATCTGTGACCTTGAAGCCTCTACTAAAGTTATCAACGACTACGACAGTGTGGAAACTGACGCCGATAACAGAACAATTCACGCACTGAGAAGTATTCATGGTTCGACATCCTCGATCACCATTGGTCCCCCTAGAAGCACCCGACATCAGGTCATCGATGAATCTGAGTCCAACATATCACCCTTTATCCAGGGGCACGATGGTGAGACCGAGAATCAGAAGCAAGCCAGAGAAAGAAGAAACAAATTAAAACAAGGATGCCAACGCCGTGCTAGGCAGCGCAAGGAAGCTTGGATCAGATATGAATCAGATCTGGCTGAGTACAATAGAAGAAAATCAGAGCAAGAAGTCAAAGAAAGACGCACGGCGAATACACCCTACAATAGGATCCGAGAAGCACTAGAAGAACTCGGAGCGACCTCACATCCCAGTGAAAGACAAGGAACAGCTCTGGGACCTTCTTCGGTCAATAGCCCTAAGGACACATGATGGAAGGACCCGCTCAAGACTACCTGCCAAGGTCAACATCTCATGGGTAGGAAGATCAAAATCAAAGGAAGTCCGCTTTCGAGAGACTCGGACCAAGTGGAAGTCACAACAGAGAAAGTAGAAGGGACCATAGTCAAAACTACCAAGTCGAACAACCAAGAAAGATCAAAAGCAAAGTACCTATTCAGACAGCCCCGCAGAACTACTCTCACCAAGACAACTAGTTGGCTAGAAGGAGGTGCTGAATCAGAATACACAGAAGCCGGAACGCACGATAGATTCCCCTGTTTTGCAAACAGACTTGCTTCAATACGACTACCTCACAAGTTCAAGCCGTCCAACTACTCTAAATATGATGGCAAGATCGAACCAAGGCAGTGGCTCAAGGATTTACTCATAATCGATTGAACTAGCCAGAGGAGACGACGATATCAAGACCTTGTTCTTTCCCATGGCCCTAGAAACCATGCCCCTCCAATGGTTCGACAAATTAAATCCAGGGTCAATCAGAAATTGGGAGGACTTGCAAAGAGTTTTTTGTGAAAATTTCATGGGTATCATTACGCACCCCATCACCCACGCAGAATTAAAAGGACTCAAGCAGAAAGGAGGCGAAAGTCTCAGAAATTACTATCGACGATTTGGCGAACTACGTGCTCAAGTACATGACATCACCGAACGAGAAGTAATCGAAGCTTTCTCTCACGGAATCATGGCTAGGTGGCAATTTCAGGACTTCTGCAAAGAAAACCCGAGAAACAATGAAGAATTTAGACACACAGTAGAAAAGATGATTACTGCAGAGGAGAAGACACGAGAAAGGTTCCCGGATAGAAACAACCAAGACAACCCAGACAAGCAAAATCATCGAAACATCAGACATCAGGAAAGAAAACGTGGACCAGACAACACCATAGTCGGTGGCTGACAAATCAAGGAAGTTTTCCAAACCCAGAAGGTATGACGACATTGAAAACATGCATTGCATCTGGCACCCTAAAGGAAATCACACCATCGGAAATTGCTACACCTTCAACGATCGATACACAAGAAAAGATAATAAGGTAAACACTAAAGAAGACAATCAGAAAAAAGATGAAGACAACCACGAAGACAAGGGATTCTAAAAATCCAGGGGGACAGTAGCAGTGATCTTCGCTGGGGCCCTAGATTCCAGAAGCAAACATCAAGAAAAGCTAGCTCTATGAACCATCATGGCAGCAGAACCGGCTACTCCAAGATATCTCAATTGGTCACAGTATCCAATCCAGTTTTCAAGAGAAGACCAATGGACTAGCATAGGAAACGCAGGCCATTACCCACTAGTTCTAGATCCAACTATCGCCGAGTATGACTGTCACAAAAGTACTAATCGATGGGGGAGCCGGACTCAACATCATTTTTTCAGAAACGCTAAGGAAGATGGGACTACAACTCGCTGGGATGATTACACCAACGAGCACCCCTTTTATGGGATAGTACCCGGCAAGGCAGCCATGCCACTTGGACAAATCACTCTACCAGTTACTTTTGGAACTCCCTCAAACTACCGAACAGAGTTCATCAAGTTTGAAGTTGCAGACGAGACACGCCTTGTGCTTGACAATGGCGCCGCGCTCGTCCCGTTTGACCTTGTACACCCACTTTAGGTCGATCAGAAGGCATCCTGGAGGTGGATCGATGAGCTCCCAAGTCTCGTTTTCCTTGATCGCCTTCATCTCCTCCAGCATCGCCCGTCGCCAATTTGCATCGCGATCTGGCCAGCGCGAACGTGGGTGGTTCCTTTGCACTGATGAGAAGCAGCTCTGGGTCATTGAGTAGCTGACCCACCAGGCCTAAGGACCCTATGCCACCGATGATGTCGTCTAGCCTACGGAACTGGTACCTCCTCACCATCGTGGAAGTCATCCATGAACTCGGTGATGTCGCTTGGAGGTGAGGCAAACTCGATCGGCATCAATGGAGTCCCCTATTCTGCCAGAGTGGTCGGCACAGAACCTAGAGTGCTCGGCACCCCGGCTGCAGTGCTTGGCACTACTCCTGGACCGCTCATCACCACTCCTAGAGTGGTTGGCACCACTATAGGAGTGCTCTACACCATTCTTGGAGTGGCCGGCACCACTGCAAGACCTCTCGGCTCCGCTACAGAAGCGTTTGGCACCCATCCTGGAGTGGTCAGCACCCCTATAGGATCGCTCGGCACCGCTATGGGAGCATTTGGCACCCGTTCTGGAGTGTCGGCACCACTACAGGACCGCCCGACACCACTCCTAGAGTGCTCGGCACCCCTCCTAGAGTGCTTGGCATTGCCCTAGGAGTGCTTAGCTCTATTGCTACAGTGGTTGACACCTCCTCTCTAGTGTCTCCACCACTGTGGATGACCAAGTGCTCGATGACGAAGGTGCTGGTGAAGTCACTGGCTTCCCCTATGCCTGAACTGTCCCAGTCCTAGATCAGGCTTCTCATCGAACACGATATCACGCGAGACAACCACCTTGCCTCTACGTGGGTCGTATAGCCGATACGCCTTGGTGCCTTCCTCATAGCCTAGGAGCACCATCGGTGTGCTCCTGTCCTTCAGCTTAGTGAGGACCGGCTTCATCTTCCTGACATGGCCGATGCAGCCGAATGTCCTAGAGGAAGGACACGCTCGGCTTGCTTCCCATACCAAGCTTCGAACGGCGTCACGCCCTTCAGGGCCTTTGTGGGCGCGCGGTTGAGGATGAACACCGCCGTGGTCACCGCCTTACCCTAGAACCTTGTCAGCAATGCTCTTGGCCTTCATCATGGATCGAGCTATGCTGACCACCGTTTGGCTTCACCGCTCCACCACGCTATTCTGCTGTGGTGAATATGGCGTCAGTGTGGTGTCGTACCACACCCTGATCCGCACAGTATGTAGAGAACTCCACAGAAGTGAATTCGCCACCGCGATCAGTCCGCAACACGCGTAGCTTCTTGCCGCTCTCTGCCTCCGCACGCGCCTTGAACTTCTTGATCACCTCCGCTACCTCGTCCTTACTCGTTAGGAGTTGTAGCCACATATAGCGACTATAATCATCCATGAGCAGGAGGAAGTACCGCCGACCACCATTTGTGGCTAGCATGATTGGCCCGCAGAGATCCCGGCCAGGTAGCTGTCACACAGCTCGCCTGCATGCTTGATGTGGGGCAGCCCTCGGACCATCTTTTCTAGCCGACCGAGCGCATCGAAGCTGAGATGGCTGAACCAGGCATGCCACAGCCATGGCTCCTTGGTGTGCCATGCTGCCAGGCACACCGGGTGCTCCACCTTCAATTCAAGCATGTATAATCAATTACGTGAGCATTTTACCTCCGCGAGAAGACGTCGCTCCCGATCCTAAATCTTTAGGATCCCGCTCTCGATCAGTACCTCGCATCCACGCTCATCTAGCTGCCTGATACTAACGATGCTTGAACGCAGCTGAAGATGATGGTGTCACACCCTCGGATTGTCACCCTTGAACCATCACCGAACACATCCGTCAGTGCGTGGTGCTCACCGTTCTGGCACCTGAAGATGATGGTGTCATGCCCTCGGATCGCCACCCTTGAACCATCACCGAACTTTATCAGTGCTGGTCATGTTGCCATCGAGCTCAGAGAAGGCTTCCTTGGAGCCCGTCATGTGGTTGCTGGCGCCGGAGTCCAGGTACAACCACTGCTCCTGCTCGTCCACCCACACGTCCTGAGGTGGACTTGGGCGCGCTAGTTCATCGACGTTGACAGCCTTTAGAGCCTTGTCATGCCCTTCCACCGCCATCACCTCTCCCTTCTCCTTGGCCTCAACGTTATGCAGTGCATAGAACATCACCATCAGGAGAGTGGCCTCATCATCCTCATCAGCCTGCGCTAAATGAGCCTCAGCCTTCTTCTCCTACTTGTGATTTGGGCACTCCTTTGCCCAATGGCCCATCTTCCCGCAGCGCCGGCAGGCGATGGGGTCGACCTTCTTCTTCTTCTTCCTCTTCTCCGAAGAAGCCTTGCCGCGACGCTTGCCATCGCCACCATGGCTGGAGTAGGCTTCCCTGGAATTCTTCTCCTTCATCCGGGCAACCCACTCCTCCTCTGTCAGCAGCAGCTTGCCGCTGTCCGCCGTTGCTGTGGCCTGCTCCATGCGCTCGTCCGCCGCCCGCAGATGGCCTGTCACATCCTCAATGGTGAGGGTGGACAAGTCCAGCATCGTCTCTATGGAGAGAGCTATCTGGATGTACTTCACCGGCACGGAGTGGAGGTACTTGGAGACCACCTCTTCTTCGTCAATGGTGATGCCGTGGCTCCTCAGCTTGCTGATGAGCGACTGCAGACAGAGGGAGAAGTTCTCTACCGACTCACCATCCTTGAACTTGAGGTTAGCGTCCTCCTGCTTCAGCAGCTGGGCCGTCGCCTTCTTTGCGCAGGTCGAAGCCGACGCGCATAGCTGCAATGGCCTCCCACGTCTCCTTAGCAGAGTTCTTCGCCCCCAACGGCTCCCTATACTCCGCTGGCACAGCAGCGAGGATAGCCTCTAACGCTGACATGTCATCTTCCTTATCGGTGCCTTTGTCAATGGCATTACAGAGCCGTCGTGCTCTGAGCTTGACCTTCATGGTCATCGCCCACTCGCCATAGTTGGTGCAAGTCAGCGTCGGTCAACTGGTGCCGCTGACCTCCGCACCGTCGCACGACGACCTCCTGTCGTGGCTGGACAGCCACAGTAGCGCCGCTGCTGTCGCCCATCTCCGAACCGTCCATCATCGCCAGCGGTTAGTCCGGCTGACAGCGCTTGTACGGTTAGTGCAGCAGCAGGGGCAGGCGCAGAAAGGGCTCCAGTGCAGCGGCAGGGGTAGGCGTCGAAAGGCTCCCCTGCCGCACTGTAGCCACAGTAGGGGCAGACGCAAAAGTCAGCCCTGCTGTCACATCTAGTCACTATAGCAATCCTGACAGCATAGCATGTCTGTGTACTAGGATTAGATGGGTAGAGTTGTATATATAGCTTTCCACTCCAAATCAATGAAGAGAGAGAGTTTAGTTTTGCCATCTCCTCTGCAGAGCTCCGACCAACGCTGGTGCTTGTGTTGTGTGTGCGCGCTCTGTTCTCCCTCTCTCTTCTACCTCTAGCCATAGTGTGTGGTCGGGAACGATGGTGAGCGGTCGGCTCACCGGTACGGGAGATCCCGAGCCCAACACCATCCACCAGACTGTCCGTCGTCCGCATCACACCACCGCGGTCCACAAACCTAGGGCACGACATCTCTGTCTCGCTGTGGTCGCCGGAGGACTCAGAGGGGGCAAAGAGTTCGGAGGACAGCCGGCAGGGTGCTCGGCGTCTATTGTTTGCTTCTTAGTTCATAGTTGATTAGTTGTCGGGCCTCTCATATACCCTCAGCTCGCTGGGCTCACATACACAGAGGTTACGTTCCCATTCCGGGCCAGACACCTTAGCAGGCTGGGCCTTCCTTTGGACGCTGCGCCTTGGCCTTGGACGCTCATAGGATCACCAGGATGGGGGAGCTAACATCACTAGATGGAGTTCTGGTGAAAACAACTAGGAATGTGTTTGATTTGACGAATATCTTAGATGGGACATAATGGTTTAGGATGAAAACAGTCAGAAAATCCCTCAACCGTTTTCTACTTCTACATTTGAATACGAAGCGAAAGCGGTAAAGCCGAACGCGAAAACGAACACAAACTTACAAAATATCGAGAATTTCGAAAACGAACTAATTCGAACGGAATTATGTTGAACACGGTTGGTAAAAAAATCAATACGGAATAGTGACCTATAGGACCAAGTGCATAACAATTAACAAGTGCATGACCAAATGCATAATAATTAACAAGTGCTACAACTTTCATATAAAAAGTATCTCCATTTGACACCATATAAGAAACATATGATTTTTCTAAGGCAACAAGGGTTTGTACGCAATTAATATACTGCACAAAAATTATTTAATTTTTTAAACATCTTAACGACCTCAATGAAAAAACTAAAAACTAGAAAGTTATAGATCTTGTCGAGAGCTACAATTTTCATATAAAAATCATCTTCATCTAAGATCGTATGAAAAAAGATACAAATTTTCTAAGGCTGGACTTCTCATGGGCCAAAAACGGTATAAGCCGAATTTCAAAAACGGGATATTCTGAATAAAAAGCGGAAAAGTAGAAAACGGTCAGGAAAATACCTAAACCATTTCCGTTCCGTTTTCGAATTTGGTTTCTGCGGCTGATAAGCCGGCTGATGCAGATTTTTTGTGAGAGAAAAACATTGTACCATGACTGATAAGCCGGGCTGATAAGTTCAACCTGCTGAAGAAGTAGCTCAATACCCTCGAACTTCTTGTTGGTGGTCTTCGCGTTCGCTGCCATGAGAAGTTCAACCTATGTCGGCTTCATCTTCGACACTAGAGCGAGTCACCATGGCGATGGAAAAAATTTGGCCAAAAATCATCCTGCTCTGAGCACCAATTGTGATGAACTAAGATAGCTGAGGAAGAATTAGAGGTAGATTCAACAAGAAATGGATAGGAATCAGAGGAATTTCAGCAGTGGGAGCCCACCAGGAGGTACCTTGGGGTTTCAGAGTTTGGATTTCAATTAACTGAGCAAGCTCGTTACATGCCGTTTTGGCCCCCTTTAAGGTGACGCAATGTCGACTTCCCATCCGGTATGGGTCCACCTGTCGTTCCCTCCTGTCTTCCGGGTCCACTAGTCAGCCATTGCGTTCCTCTCTCTTGTCGGATCCTAAACACCTCCGCTTCCAGGCCTGCTTCCGCTGCTGTCTTCGCATACCCCACGGAGTCATGACAAACGCCTACTTCTCCCACCTCTCTAGTGAACACTATAACTCCTGGAGTCTTCATATTATTCGAAAAATAATTTCAAATTTCAACAATGACATATTCCCCAGAATGAAAAGTCTCCAAATATCTATTCGAAATGAGGAAACATTCCTTATTCAGTCAAACTTGCATAGGATTTCAAAACAGAATACCTCGTATAAACTAGGCATGCCCTTTTTCTTCCCACATAGAAAACCATGAGGGTATACACATAATCACACAAACAAAGCATCGTACATACCACTTATAACATCTCAAGTCCATACACCGCACACTGCGTAGAGCAGCTTTATTTTGTTTTGTATGAAAAAAGAGGAGAACTCCAGGAACGAAAAAGAAAATTAAACCCAAACTTCAGGAAGGGGAATCGCATCCCAATCCACCGATCTAGTTGTAGGCGTCGGGGTTGGCGACGAGGTAGGCCTCGGCACCCTTGAAAATGGCGGTGAGTGACTCCTTGGCCTTGGTGATCTCGTCCTTCACCTCCACGCCCGGCAGCGGCTTGAACGTCGTCTCCACCTTCGCCACGCTGCCGCCGTCGGCCGCGGGCTCCACCTTGATGTGCGACGTCGCCGTCTCGATGGCAACGCCGATGCCGCCGCCCTCGAGGAGCGTTTGCTTGCACTCGCACTTGTCCAGGTCCAGGAAATCGAGCCTCTCCTTCGTGAAGGTGAACGGCATGACTGCAAGAGCGATCGATCGCACGTCATGAGCTAGCTGTTTGATCCATCAGGCGAGAGAACATGTTGGTCTGGGCATGCCGCGGACACTTACCTGAGGTGAAGTTGAACTGCCTGACGCTGCCAACGCCGCCGTCGCCCTCCACGGGGTGGGCGCTCGCAACGACGTGGGAGGCGAGCTTGGGCGCCAGGTTGTGCCAGTCCAACACGGCGGCGCGGAACAGGCGCGGCGCGGCCACCGGCGACGCGATCTCGAGTGTCCAGCTGTTGGCGGAGGCCATTACTTCAGTGATCGTCGGCCGATGCTTAGGTGCTCAGCGCTGAGCGTGGCAGTGCTACTGCTGGTGGTTTTAGCCTTGCAGCTTCTGCTTGTGTTGCCATGAGAGTGGCGGACTGAGGGCTTTAAATAGGCGGTTATGGCGGGGGTTCGTGGCGTCCGGTGAGGACTGAGGATGAGACGCCCGGAAGTGAGGCTCCTCCCAGCTCCCACATGGGTTGGCTTGGCACGGCACCTTTGCTCGTCGGTCCGTTAGTCCATTAATGTGGCCGGGGTTGCAGACACAAGTCAAGAAACGTGCTGCCATTCCGTCAACGTTCAACCCCTGAAGGTGTATAATATGTCGTCGAATTGGCACACCGTTTCGCTTTCGCGTGAGCCAAATGATTAGAATAACGCTGGTTTGGGATGATGAGCTTCTAGATCAAAAAGCATGTAAGCGTGGTGGGTTGGTGTGATTAGAAAAGAGAATTATATTGTGAGCGTCCTGACTACTTGCATCACTCTTGTGAAAATTTTGCATTTTACCCCTTTTAAAAATTTATTTTATAAATAAACTCTTCATGAAACCTTTTCTAAAAATGACCCACGTCGAGATATCTTACCATATGAATCCTGTCTCCAAAAGCTGACCAGCCAGCGTGCCACGTCGTCTGTTTTTCCCGGCCGTTCGATCGGACGCGTAGACGGCCCAGATCGGGCGAGCCACGGTCTTTTTGCGAAAAAAAAAACCCTTCTGTTTTTCGAAAATCAACACGCGCTCTAGAGGCCCTCTCGGTATATTTTTTAAAAAACACCTCATATTATTTCGAAATCAACCTCCGCCCCTCCCTGTCCTCTCCTCCCTATGCAGCCTCCACACGGTCATCGCTCGAGCAAGGAAGTTGCGTGCCCTCGCTGTGCAGTGGAGGGTGCAGAGGCACGCGAGATCCGAAGGCGCGCAGATCGGGCGAACCTTATCAGGCCCGACGGTGGTCATGGTCGGCGGAGGAGGAGGAGGCGCTGGCTCCTCCCTGTCCTCTCCTCCCCGCACCGCCTCCATGCCGGCACGAGCACTGTCGTCGCTTGAGCATGGGAAGCCGGACGACCTCTAAGGCATGGGAGAGCAAGTGGACCCCTCACCTATGGCCGCGCATGGCTACCAGCTTACCGCCTCCTCCACGAGCGCATCCACAGATGCGTCGACCTCCTCCATACAACGCGTCAGGGAGCAATCTCTTTTGCTTCGGCGAGGGCAGTGGGATCTATGGCCGGAATCCACAGTGGCACTTGGGTCCTCAGCGTGGCGATGGAGCTTGACGTCTCAGCGACAAAGCGGTCCAGGTGAGGTGCGCTACAATTTTTTTATCTATCTTCACTTCTCTTTCTTACAGTCTCTCAGATCTGGTGCCACTGACGAAGGTTACAGAAGAGCATGGCCAAACAGCAGGAGGCATTGGATCTCTGTCCCCTAGCCGTTGCCACCGTTCGTCATCGATCTGCACTAGGCTGTCGACACCGCCCCCTACAGTCCCTGCCAGCCATCAAGGTGAGGCCTTCCTCTCCCTCACTCCGATTTGTATACAGCCTAGGATAATGCAATGTTGGAGATTAGCTATTGTTACCTACAGTACTGCTAAAGATGAGAAATTGTTTTGTTTGTTAGTCTATGCCATATATTTAGGCATAGTTGTGATTGGAGATGCTTTGTGTATTTCACTGCTAAGGTATTGTCTTGCATGGCTTGAAATACTCTGAATTAACATATCAAATTTATGTAAAATACTATTTTGCATACCATGGTAGCAAACCCAATAATCTATCCTTACTTACATTGCCATGATTGAGTGTTTCAGAATACAGATGGCTGCTTAGTGAGATTGCTAGACTAAATGCAAATGTGGAGCAGTAGAGGAAGACAACATGCCAGTACAGAGTGTTCTTTCTCCTGAGTTCCACGGTCATATTTCTCATAAACAATGCACGGCATCCAAAATTTAAGATAAAGGGCATGATTTTTTTATTGATGTATATTATCATGTGCACAAAATCACTGCAGATCCTTGCCATTTTGGTAGCGATCTGCCAAGGTAGAAGTGGCGTGGTAGCAATCCCTGCTGAGCTCGCCTAGGCTGATGTGGGCTCGAAGGTCAGCTGTCTCTTCCTTGCTTGAAGTGCAGCAGCACCACCAGTGGCGACGCCAGGATAATTGGTCGCCGGGGTCAGTACCCAGTACTAACGTGTAGGTTGAGAGAATATAATACCATATATAACATTAAATTAAATTATATTAATATTATAATAACTGTATATTGTGACAAAATAAGCTTTTATAAATCGCAACAGTAGTTATCTTTTAGAGTGTCCCTCGAAGACCGGTGGTCAGTGTTCAACCTACCGGTTGGAACACAAATACCGAAGGGAAATGATAGAAACGAAAATCGCAAAACTCGATGAAAATCAATCTGAACAAAATGGAATCGAAACTACCGGTACGTGAATTTTCGGTAGAAACAAAAATCACTGATTTTTGGTGAAAATTGGCCGAAATTTTGATCCGTGCCGGTGGTATCAATGTCCTCTGATTGCCTATCAAATTAGTCATATAATAAAAATTGTAGCAGATACTAATGTGCAAACATCCATTAGTACAGTTAAAAGTCACTAGTGAAATGCAAGCCATAGTGCCATACTGAACTACTAAAGTAGCATACATACCTGGCATGTGGCATCTTGGTCTGAATAAAAAAGCACGTTCTTTACTAGAACGCAAGGAACACGGACGCCACAGAGCTTTGGCCGGCGGCCGCTGCCCGCTGGGACTTGCGTCGACGTGAGATCAAGAACAGATGACGCCACGACGGAGCTGTGCTGTTGTGGCTAGGGGCCAGGCTGCCGGCCAATCTCCCCCACGACCGCGGAGGATTTGAGAATTGAGATGCAAGACTACGAAGATGAAAGGGTGTGGATGCAACCAGGTTGTACCGGAGGGCGGAGGCAAGCCAACGTTTGGTATTCTGGGCCTGCGAATGGAATATTGATCGACGAATGGGCTGAGGAGATAGTTGGACTGCAGACTGCTGCTGCTGGGCTGCCGGTGGCGTAAGTATTTTCTACCGGGGTCTACGCAGGCAAGAAATCGCAGGGTATAGGGAGGATCGCAAAGTCGTCGGTGTCGCCCGACCCCGTCGAGTGAACGTAGCTTCGCCCCTGTGCAGCACCACTCTACCTACCTTGACGTTAGAACCATGCCAGAGACAGAGGAAGCTCAGCGCCTGGTACCTGCCAGTGACAACTATGCATATTACTTTTGTGGCACAAAAAGTACCACTTTATTCCTTACATGGAACTTATCTACGTTGCAGCAAGCAAATTTCATGGCACCCTAATTTTACATTTGTGAGATCTTGACGCCTCAAATCATGTAGTTTAAAGAACACTATAGAATTTCAAGGTAGTAGAGACAACATTTTCTGCTCAGTTTGAGTCAAATATCATCGGAAAACAATTGCATTTCTCTCTTCCTCTACTCTCACTTACATCATGTCAGAGCTTAATTTTGCAATCTCAACCGAAAGCATATTTTTTAACAATAGAAGAATAAATAATTAAACATATTTACCCTTACACTATTGCTACGAAGGTGCTTTCATTTCCTTGCCCTCGCTGATACAAAAGTAATCAGACATCAAACAAAAGAAATTCTAAACATTATAAATCCCACGTAGAATCACCACTGGCTAGCTCAACATGGCGCGGCAGGTTTTCTAGTGCCGCTTTAAAGTTGCCACGTAAGTGCCGGCGTGTCAATCCGGCTGAAGATCGGTGTCTAATTGATCAACGCCAAGATTAACGCTGAGGTGTTGCACCTGCACAGTAATAGTTGAGCCCAAGTGCATGTACTTGTCCATTCAATATCTTCTGAAGATCCATAAAAAATATATATAAATCCTCTTGACATGAGATTGATTTCATTAGAACCATAACGTTACCCTCTACGGGACAAAAATACATGGATTGATAAAATATTTGCCAAGTTTTTCTAGAGAATCAGGCATGATTTACATGTTGTAATTTTAAAATGGCTTGATACGTTGTAACTGGTAGGTTCTTAGGAATTTTGGTTAGCACTTTGCTAGCTGGGTCTCCCTCTCTGTATTTTTGGGTTTTATAAGATCCGTCGATAAAGTGCTGGGAGCATTGTTCCATAGTTTATTCAAGCAACCCATCTAAAATCAAAAAATAACTTATAATTTAGACTGGACAGAGTACTTAATAATTCGTGCACAAGATTTATGTCAAAATTATTTCTAGAAATTTTGGCAAACATTTTATCTATTGATGTAATTTTATCACGTAGAGAGTAACATTTCGTTCTAATAAAATTGATCTCACGTCAAGGCGATTTATATTTAATTTTGTATGAATGTTCACAAAATTTCGAATGGACACTCAGCTATTGGCTTGTACTGTGCAGGTGCAACCTCGGCGTTAATTAATTAAACGCCGACGTGACTAATCGCGTAGAGTGATGATACGTCGAGCTTTGGTCTTTTCTAGGAAAAGTTCTATGAAGGATCTATTTATAAAAAAAGTTTTCAAGAAAGAGTAAAATGCAAAAAAAAATTACTAACTCTTTTGGTGTCGTCGCACTGTCGTTGTTTCCTCTCCAATCTCCGGAATTAAGCAAAGGTTTCGCTGTTTGCTTTCTCAGTTTACCATCATACGATTATTTATTATACTATAATCCTGTAAATATACCTCTTTTTATTCATCCTGTAAATATCTATAGTGGCGAGAATATGGGCAGAGCTCATACGAAAAAATATCATAGTGGTGGACAGAGATGTATGAGAAAATATTCAGCGCAAAGTATCAATTAGTTGCAAAAATTTTCAGTGCAAACTATCAATTGGGTACAAACATAAACCCTTAGAAGTTTTTTTATTTAAAAAAAAAGATGCCAAATCACAGTAGACGTACTTCGCCACAAAAGTTAACATACAAGCATAAACCCAGACAGAATGATAAACTTCAGGTGCACGTGAGCACACACACGGACACACCTCTCCACCGCACAAATCTCCGTCTTGTTCGCTGGGTTTATAAGCCGTACTTTTTTAGCCAACGAATAGTATTTTTCTCTCATAACAAATCAGCCAACAGTATTTTCAGTCATGGCTTATCAGCCAAGCGAACAGGACACTTATCTTCTTCCCTCACCTCGCGCATACGGCTCCATCTTCCTCATGCCGTATCTTCTTCCTCCCGCACGCCCTCGCCGCCTCCTCTCACCCCGCCCGGCTCTGGCTCCGCGACGAAGCCCTCGACCACCTCGACTCGGATCCAGCGACGCCCTCTGAGTGCCCCCGCCTCCACCATCCCACCACTCCGACGCCCACCGCCCCGCCGCCGGCGGTAGGGTCTCGCCGGAGCTCCGCGGCCGCGGCCGCGGCCGTGGAACTCCGGCGAGACCCTACCGCCGGCGGCGACCACCTTCTTCCCCTCCCCCCTCCCCCCTCCCCCAGCCACCTCCTGCGTGTGGCCATGTCAAACTTTGCCGAGCTCCGACGAACTCCGGCCATCGCACCCCCGCCTCGACCTGGCCCGACCGCCACGACCGACGCAAGCTCCCCTAAACCGCCCGTCGACCATCCCCACCGCCAGGCCTACCTGCCTCCCCCCAGCCAGCCCTTCTATACCCCGCCGGAGTTGGACGAGAAGGGGTGGCGCGGCTCGCCGGAACCCTAGGCGCCGCTGTCTTCTTCGCCGGCGCGGTCGCGGTCGGGCGCGTGGCGAGTGTGGCACAGGCACGGGCGCGTGGTGGGTGCGGGCGGTGCCTTCTCCGGTGGCGGCGTCAGGCTCGGCCCAGCGTGCGTCTTCTCCGACCATCGAGCATCTTCTCCGACGTCGAGCGCGTTGCCTTCTCTAGCGTCGAGCACATCAGATGGATCTCTCTTCTTCCCCACGCGCAGCGGACGGCCACGCGGGTGTGCGCGCCGAGCGTCGGGAGCGTGCGTGCTCGGAATCAAGCATTTGGGAATTGGATTATTTCCGTACGTTTTTTTTTTACAAACAAGTTTGTATGTTAACTTTTACACGATAAAAAGGCACATCTATGACAATATGGATACGCATTTCCAAAGGGTTTTCACGTTTACATATGGAGATTGTATGGCCCGAATATTTCACCAAGCTGCACCTCACACGTCATTATACGGAGGTGGGGTGAAAACTGAAAGTAATTAGAAGAAAAAGCAATCCAGAATCTTAGAACTTAGAAGTCATCACAGTTCACAGCATCACAGAAGTGCCGCGGGGTGGGCGACTGCGGTTCGAGTCTTTTCGATCGGGTAGATCCATACTATATGTTCCCTGGGGAATAAAAATCCATTAGTGAGCTTGTCAAAGTTTTTTAATCTTTACTATCAATAAATTAAGGATTATTAGCATGTTACATTATTACCTCGTAACTATGATGGCAAGATTAGTTTTGATATGTACTAATATATGTTGATTAGTGCACATTTATGTGGAAATTAAGATAGTAGTAGTGCTAATTAACATATTTTATTTTTTATTAGTAATTACCATGGTAACAAACTTTCAACCAGTCAGCCTAACTAATCGCCGTAGTATCATGAAAGGAGAACCTTTTTTTTAACTGAAAGGAGAACCTAGGGTTCCTAACTTTTGACCAGTCAGTCTAACCAATCGCCTTCCTATATGGAAAGGAAGGAGGCACAGCTTCAAAGTGGCTTCAAAATGCAACCAGACAAAAATCAAAAATCAAACTTGTCGCATATAGTTTACAAACTTGACAAAAAATTCTGTGCAACTTTTCAGCGTTGCATATAGTTTACAAACTTGACAAAAATCAAGCTTGACCATTTAATTAAAAAAAATACATCACCATAATGATGAATACCAGCAGTGGAGTCTACTTAGCATCATCATCGCTGTTTTGTGACGAATCTGAATCTTGACCAAACACTGTTTCATCAACGTCTTCATCCTCCTCTTCGTCAGACTGGAAAGCAGCATCCTGCATCTCCTCTGATGTCGGCTCAGACATGTTACTAGCAGCCTTGTCGACCTGATGGAATTCAAATAAACACATGATCATTCGGTTTAGTCATTAACTGAAACATTAGAATTTATGGGTTATCTTTCAATGATTCAGTGTTGGATATGGATGAAAACCTGAGCCATTATTAACCGAAGCCGGCCAGAAAGCTTCAGCAAATCTTCAGTAGCTTTGTATCTTTCTGCACACATCTGCAAATGAAGGAATAATAAGTTTTTCTGCGCACATCTGTGAATGCCTTGTTGGCCACAACTTGCCTGTGTTGACTAAGATTGGTCTGGTGTCAGGTTTGTTCCAGCCTGCCAATAGATATCAATCTTACTATCTTAGGTCATATTTTGGCAAATTCAGTTGAATTAAACCTCCCATTTTCAGCAATATCAAAACTTGCGAAGCATGGTGTAATTTAGTGCTGGAACCAAAACAAAAGGATAAAGCAAACACATAATGTTTCATGATGTTAAGGCCCTTTTTCGAGTATTTTTTTTTTTCAAAGTTCATGGGAAACAAGTAAAATCGCACCAAATACTATGAAATTCTCGTTTTTCAGATGATGCCTTAATGTGACACAATACTGTGCTGTTTCTCACCAAATCTATTAGCCAGCCACATTTTATTACTCTCACAATGTTTGTCCATAGAACATCACTCGAACCAACAGAATAAGTTTGAGTTCAAAACATCAATGTGAATGACCACGCAAACCTCAGTTTGATAACATGATACAACCACCTCTTATTTCAAAGCATTTAATTAGGGGTATGAAGGAAATATGGCAATAACTACTCTCCTGGTAGCCTCAATGAACAAACATTGTGGGACACAATTACATATTCACCTGACGCCATGGACAAACATAGCAAAACGGAGGGAGTAGTAACTTAAGGTAGTTTGACTTAGATAACTCCAGAAGTTAATTACATGATACAACCACCTCTCATTATATAGCATGATGTCTCCCATATCTATCTCTTTGCGTTAGAGGCACTATACCTTGTGCAGGTTGCTAATTACTTTTGTTGATTCCTCAGAGGGAATAAAACGGCCATGAATGACTAACAGGCAGTATATCCAGCGCAATACAACTTCTGTGCTACCAGATCTGTGGAAACATCAACAAACAGGGCAAAATACATAATTACACGATGCATGAGAAAGCACGGAGAATAGACATGTAAATTGAGTCTTGAGCACCTTGTTATCCATGCAGATACTAAATTCTCAAGAAGTTTGCAAGCATCTCCAGGTTTCAATGATCTTAGATGACCTCGAATCTGTCAAAAGAACAGATCATCATGAACAGTGTACAATAGACATGCAAATAGATTATATGATTGAATATGGAAAAGAAATTCAATTCCACAAACCTTCTTACTGGGTAAATTAGCATTGAATTTTATGCTGCCATCACCAAACAGATCGGACAAAATATCAGAGGGAATGCCAGGATGGCCCTTCATGCTCTCATCTACTCTAGTGTCAATAATGCCACACTCCCTCATCATATCCTCGATGCATATGCTGTCATCTTCGATTCTTTGCACAGGAACTAAACAAACAAATGAGTAAATGTAGTTATGGAAATGTTTAAGACAGCCACACACTGAGAAATAAATAAATCAACCATACATGTAAAATTCAGTGAAACCAAAAGTAAATGCTAGTGAATAACAACCTACAATATGTATATGTGATGGGAAAACAACTGCTTATGTAAGTTCAACATACCCAGACTGCTGCGTTTCCTTACTATGCTGTACAGAAAAGAATAAAAAACTATCAATATGTCATTTACCTCTTTTATGAATAGATCTTGTAGTGGTGAGGTCACTATGAATCTCCGGCTCCACATCATCACTGGGTTTTGTTACACCATGTTTCCTTTTCTTTTCCTGTGTATGGAGCTTTGGAAGAGGAAGGATAGCATCTTCAGCATTGGCTCGGTCTAGAGCAGTTACAATTTCTATAAGAAAAAAAAAAATTAAGATTTAGCCCAAGAGTAGCTACCAAAACTCAAAAAGGTGCATCCATGCTTCGCTCATTTAAGAATCGCACAAATTTAGTGCACAAACTAGTAGCTGACTTAGCTACTAAAAAATTTAAAGGGGTTATCATTTGTGTAACTCCCAAAAAGAAAGTGAAGTGAAGAAGCAAGATAAAATTTTCAACATAACTAACGAACATTCTCACTATACCTTGCTTTTTCACAGAATGGCCTTTCTTTGTCATGGTGGTTTGAGTATTTGGCAAGAGAACACCATCTTGAGAAATGCCCAAATTAATATCCGTACCATAACAAACCAAAAGTTTATCAAAAGATGGTTTCACTACAGACCCATAAGCCAGTAGGACATGGGCAGAATTAGGTCCATCCACTCCTTGAAGTTTTGCGGCAAATATCGAGAATGCCTGATGAACTGTTGACACAGATGACTCAGACAATACGATCTTGGTCGGCTTCTTATTACGCAGGTCATCCACATCATTTGCAGACCAGAAATAGCAGACACCAATCTCAGAAATAGCCAAAATGTGTATTTCTCCTTCATCTGAACATTTACAGTCCACAAATATTGCTGGGTGCTCCATCGACAGGATACAGTTTGAGCTCTGGGTTTTCCCACTGCCCAGCTTCCAAATGGCAATATAGCGTTCCCCAACTCCAGATGACAAAACATACTGGCTATCATTGCTAAAAACCATGCTCCTCACAGCAACCTATGAAGTTTTCATGGGTGCATGCAATAAAAAAAGATGGGTACTTAGATACAGAGGGGACATATCTCTAAACAGTAGTCCTGAAAGAGGAACACCAATAGGTAAGAGAAAGCAAGAGATACTCACTGGATGTCCAGAGAATTTTTTAATCTTTTTGTTGCTGGAAGTGTCAAAGGTCCTCAACTGGCCAGCTGCTGTTGCTAACACATTTCCATCTGACATAATCAAGTACAAGCTGCATGTAGTTAAAATTAAGTGGTGGAACTTTGCTGGATATGGATTGCATATACAAGCAAAAAATGCATATATAGAAGATGGATCCTACCAAGGACCTTGGCAAAAACAAGGTGCACATGTAACTAAATAAACATTTCAGCAAGCAGCATAAATGATATATCAATACCTGTAACTTATCAATTGATGAATAATAATGTTAGATTTCCATTTCCACAAAAACATCATAAGTGTCAATATATCGTCTCATAATGCAGATAGACAGATATTCTTCACTGAGTTCATGTGCCAAGTGTTAAATCTATAGGCCAATCTACCAGATATAATCCTGTTACATCTATAGCCACCGCGGATACATTGAAACCTAGTGTTGGTTCGTACACAGCAATCAGAGCAGTGTTACATCCAAAAGACACAATTTATGAGAGCAAGCGCAGTAGAGACAACATAGTCACAAACTAAGAAGTCATTTCACAGTTGAGATACCTGATGACACAGCTAATGCAGATATTGCCTTTGAAGAGGATTTAAATTTCCCGACAACAGCCCCATCAGAGGCATCAATCCTACAGACCATGCCATCAGCGCCTGCCGTGTACACACTCCGCCCATGTTTTGAGTATGCTACAACCGTCACGCCCCTAAACACAACATGTACTCCAATGTAAGTGAGCATAACTGAGATGAAGCTTTCAGAGATTAACCTTAGCAGCAAAAATATAAACAGGGACAGGGCCAAAGATACAATATGAGTATGCTTCACAACATGTGTAGCCATTTTTAATGTTACTTGTTAGTATGGTCATTAGGTGTAGCTAGTGGTTTTGACTGGGTTGGCTTTGGTTTGCACAGATTAGATACTGCCATACTGGTTACCATTATGGGTTGGTTTGGATTGGGCCAGCGGTTTAGACAGTGTGGAACCACCATCCGCTGCAGGAATGTAGTTACTTGCGTATCAACAACGGTCTTCTTAGCGGCAGCGGCAGCAGCTTGACGGAGTGTTTCTGTGTGGCAGTCCAAAGGTTGAAGATGACCAAGGATGGGTTAGCCGGTTTGATTTGTTGTAAACCGAGAGCCAACCCCCTTCCAAGGATGTGATTTTGACTCTGCAACGAGTAAACCCATTGCTAACTGTTACCCTGATTTGATCTGGATTGGTTTGTGGGGTGAACCGGTTTTGACCCAACCTGTGAACAGGGCTATGGCCATAGATGATCCTGTACTTAGTTGTGGTTTATTGGTTTCAACAACTGAATATGTATTTCCCCTAGCACTTGAATTCAAATAAAAGAAGAGGTTAAACACCAACTTACCCAGGGTGGCAATCGCTGACCTTCCACTTCCAATCGCCCGCAGCGACATCAAGTGCCAGCACATCCCCACTGCCTGTACCAAGCACAATCAGTGAGCTCCCAGCCTTCCTCTTCTTCTGCTAAGAAAAAAAAAATGTAAGCAGGTGATAAGGGCGCATCCCAACATAACAAGCTGTAACATCTCGACATGGGGGTGGTCAGGTGGATTCGCTCACCTTGCTGGAAAGCTGTACCCACTTCATGCAGGTGTAATCGAGGGCGAGGTGGCCGCGCTTCGACTCAGCGACCGCGCCCGCGCCCGCCTCCACTGCCGGGATGTCGGCAAACTCGGTCTGCAGCCGGCCCCGCACGGCGTCCCATACCTGCGCGAACGGCAAAGAGAGCGTGTTAGGTAGCCCATAGCTTCAGTGGCAAGCTGCTAATGCGAGGACCGTAAGTTTCGATGTTCCCTGCCTTGATGCGGCCGTCCCCAGAAGAGAGCGCGAGGAAGTCCGCGCTGGGGCTGAAGGAGGTGAGCAGGTCGCGTATGGGAGCCGCAACGGGCGCCATGGTTGGCCCGCGGCGGGCGGCGGAAGGAAGGAAGGGTTTAGCCGGCGGCGGCGGAAGGAAGGAAGGGTTTTGTGGAGGAATGCGGTAGCGGCGGTACCCGTTCGTGCAAACCTACCAAGCCCGAGTCACCCTCGCCCCGTTTGCCGCTTGGGCTCGGTCGCCCCATGTTTGGGCTCGGTCGCCCCATATAGCCAGCCGGATCGTGTTGGGTGGGGATAGGGTTTTTTTGCGCCAAACCAGCGAGGCAGCGACCGTTTTGCCGCCGTAACACTCCCGCCTCCCCCTCGCCGCCGCCGATAATGGAGTCCAGCGCCAAGAAGCTTAGCAGCCTCCGTATCACCTCCCTGGATGATGATGACGACGAGACCGAGGTCCCGCACCAGCCCCCTCCAGCAGGCCCCTCTGCCGCTGCAGCGGATTACGAGGACGCCGACGATGAGGATGAAGAAGTGGAAGTGACGCTTGGTGTCCTTAGCAAACCAAAGCACGCAGGCCTCCTCCTCCGCCACTTGTTCCCCAGCAAGGCCGGCGGCATCCCGGTGCGCGCGCCAGCCCGTGATAAATTCCAGTAGTTAATTTTCTTTTTTGTACAGTCGCAGTGTTGATGCCAGGGTTGTGTGGGTTTGTTCAGGCGTGGCTGGACCCCGTGAACCTGCCGTCGGGGAAGTCCAGCTTCTGCGGTTTCTGTGGCGAGCCTCTGCAGTTCGTCCTCCAGGTGATTTCTTTGTGTGCAATGAAGTTTTGACACTCGATTGCTTGTTGTTTGGATGTCGACTTGGTCACAATTGGGCTTTGGTTTTGGTTAGATTTATGCACCAGATGAAGACAATGTAGCAGCCTTCCATCGAACGCTGTTCGTGTTCATGTGCCCATCCATGGCGTGCTTGCTTCGAGATCAACATGAACAATGGAAACACAAGCATGGGAATCCATGTAGAAGGTGAAGAGAGTCATGTATCTGTAATGGTTTTGTTCAGAAATCTTCAGATTTTTATTGTTTGAAGTGGATTGTGTTCCAGCGTGAAGGTCTTCCGGTGCCAATTGCCACGGACTAACGCCTTCTACTCACCTCAGCCTCTAAAGCATGATGGCTCTGACAAACCACTGTGTCCAGGAGGTAGTGTTCTCTTCTGTTGCATGGCAGTTGACACTATATATCCTACAATGGCTGTCGCATAAATATGTGAAATTGCGAATATGTTTGATAGTGACTTCCGGATTTCTGGACCTGAATTCTTGAAGTTGCCATCTATGACATTATTTGTTTCTGCCACTGTGCAACCTTTTCTCCATGTCAACTACTACCTTGCTTTCTCGTTTGGAAACATTTCTGTTTGTTTACATTTGGAGTGGCTAGGGACCTATGGCACATGCAAATTTTGTTCAAAAGAAGTTTATTTGGAAGTGCGTAAGCTTAACATAAATATACAACAATTGCTGTCTTAGAACTTTCTGACGTGTCACATTACTGTTTATGTGCTATAATCCTGCAATCTGTCTACTAGTTGTTGGTAAATGAGCTTTACCTGTCCCTTGGCTGTCAAACAGTTAATGTTACTACATTCTTTCAAATGCCTAACTCTTTGTTGCCAGCTCCTGTATGCCACTGGTGTGGTACCTGGAAAGGTGATAAAATATGTAGTAGCTGCAAGAAAGCAAGATACTGTTCTGAGAAACATCAGGTATGTATGTCGGACTTTAGCGTCCATCAATTCGTTTCTGACACGAACATATATTTTGGATTAATGGCTCTTGATTGCTGTTTCTCAGGCACTGCATTGGCGTACTGGTCATAAAAATGATTGCCTCCAGATAATAAGTTCTTCTGCTGCTTCAAATTCAGTTATGCCAGCTGTAGGAAAAGGTGATTATGTTTGGATTACTAAAGCTATTTATGCTCTTAACATTTGAATTGTGGCTCACATTTTTGTCTACTTTCAGTTCCTGCTAGCACTTCTTGGCCAGAATTTGAAATAGAAATAGACTATGAAGGTACTTTTGATTCCGATAGTGGTGATGAAAATAACTCAAAGTCTTTGGTGATGCAAAGACATGGGAAACCCGATGCTATGATGCAGTCGTGGATGGATCAATTTGAGGTTTTGGGCCCATTTTCCTTTCTTCATTCTCTTTGGAATAATCTCTGTTGGACTTCTGCTTATGCATCAATCATTGTGTTTATTTACTGCTATCTGGGTAGGCTGATGCTGACAACAAATGCTGGGCATCTTTTCAAGAGCGGATCTCAAGAGCACCACATCAAGTGTTGAGGTGAAATTTCATTGCTTGCATGATTTCTCATCTATTTTTACCATGTTTTATATTGAATCCATCCACATTTTGCCTTGTCTTTTTGGGAAAATAGCCCTATCGTTACTGAATTTATTACTTGCATTGTATACTTATTCTAAAAAAAGAAATGTTGCCTGTATGTGCATTACAGTGTATTGTGCAGGTATTGTTGAGAACCCAATGCTAAACATAACATGTGTATTATGCAGGTATTGTCGAGAACCAAATGCTAAACCTCTCTGGGCCTTATCTTCTGGGTGTCCGTCAAATGCTGATATCCCATCATGTAGCTACTGTAGAGGTCCATTATGCTATGAATTTCAGGTTGGCCAAATTTCTAATTTATGACCACAGTCCATATTTCATTATAGTAGTTGCTCCCTCCATTCAGAAACATAGGCTGTTTTAGTTTGGCCTTTCAAACTTCTCTTACTTTGACCAGATTTATAGAAAAAATATATTAACATCTACTATACCAAATAAATACACCATCAAGACATTAATAATATATTTAATGAAACTACTTTTATGCTGACATGTTGTAGATATTCTTTTATTTTTCTATAAGCTTAGTCAAGTTTTACTTAGGACAAAATTAAAATGACCTAGATTTCGAAACGAAGTATATCCACTAGAAGGACGAAGACTCCAATTTTTTCATATATGTACCGATCCAGTACCATCAAATCTAAAAGTTAGGATCCGAAGGTTTTACTTACATATATGTTCTGTTTTCCAGGTAATGCCACAATTGCTTTATTTCTTTGGTGTGAGAAATCAACCAGACTCACTTGACTGGGCAACAATTGCTGTCTACACATGTCAAGGGTCATGTGACCAAAGTGTTAGCTACAAAGAGGAATTTGCTTGGGTTCAGTTGTACCCTATAACAACCACGAGGCGGTAATAATGTTTACCTATTCCTCGGAGTAACTGCTGTCCAGTGCTGCAGGTTTGAAACTTCACCTGTTTTTCTGTTGCAAACTAATCGTCACTTTCTGTTTGTTATAAGTAGTCAGGTCTGTTTACAGGCTTAACATGTGTCATAAGCTTGTAAGAAATAGGATGAAACATCAATAAATCTTCAATTGTTTTTTAGGTGTCAAAAAGTTTGCAGAAAGTCAGAAAAACAATTCAGTAAATACACCCACCGGTAGAATTGGAGGTTGGGATGCTTGGAGCAGTGAGTAGTGAGAGCTTCTCTAGTCCCATTGTTGCACCTATGTCTTGACAATCATGGGTAACCATGCCAGCAGGCAATAGTTGCCGAGTGTACTCCCCCTGTCCCAAAATAGAAGACGTTCTCGCTTTCCGAGAAGTCAACTTTTTTAATTTTGACCAATTATATATAAAAGAATATTAATATTTATAATACATAATTAGTATCATTAGATAGATCCAAAGTTTTGCTAGGCGCTAGGCGAAATCTAGGCGATGACCCTTAGCCTAGCGACTAGTCCAACCTAGGCTAGCCTAGGCGATGCTAGGCGTTTTTCTAGGCGTTTTGCTAATTTATATTTATATATCAATATATAATATATACATTTATAGCACAAATCATGAATAATTTAGATAAAAAATAGGGAAGGACCAGTAGACATACCTTAGGTCCTTTGTCCTTAGTTGCAGTTGATACACTACTGATCACTGAATTTCCTGCAGCACTGCTGCAATAGAAGTGGACAACACTTTTAGATGCAATTGGGCATCAATACAAGTGATACAAAAAATAGGAAATAGCAAGTTAGGTATTTATCAGAGGTCTGAGCCTTCTCCCATCCATTATCAGCATTTCAGCAGCATAGGATAGCCTTTTGAAATCACAAACATGAAGGGACAGCAGGCAGCAACACAGAATATAAAATGGATAGTAGACTAGCAGTACATTACATCACATGATTGATGATTCTCAGTTCTCACAACACAAAACACAAGCACACAGCAGGAGTTCTAAGTTCATAAATTAAAGATACATGGATGCATAATAAAAGCTAAAACATGACATGAAGCTATCTCACACTTCTTCCGTAGGGTTCATCCATCACATAGTCATCCTCATCTTCATCAAACTCTTCTTCTTCGGACTCAAACTCTTCTTCATAGAGCTCTCTCACCCTTGCACTTCTACGCAGCTCTAGTTGTTCTTCTGCTCCCACTGCATCTCCAAGCACAGACCAAGGTATCCCTGTACCTTCCATGAGTTCTTGAGCCTCTAGCAACTTCTCTTTGGTGGTCTTCGTGCCCTGGCATTTCTTCGCATTCTTTCCTTCTTGGGCGATATGCTGCTTCAACCGATAAACCCCTCCAAACATTTGCTTGTCACACAGTATGCACTTCACCTTGTCCTTGTTGTTCGGATCAACAAGAACTCCATACTCCCATCCCACATCATCTGAATTCCTTCTCAAGACAGTTGCTCCCTCTGTTCCACTTGCAGTTTCAGATTGACCCTTTGTTCCCGTCATCTGAGTTCAAGCCATCAATCAACAAATTACAAACATATACATGCAATCGCCAATCAGTCAACAAATTCATAGATATATATATATATATATATATATATATATATATATATACATGCAGATGCAGTCAACAATTTCACAGATTCATCATAGTAGATACATGAAATCATTCAACAATTTCAGATTTCAGAAACAGAGGAGAGGAGAGCAGGGAAAAGGAACAACTGCAGGGAAAGGAAACAGAGGAGACCGGCTGTATATGTTTGCAAACAGACAAAGCAGGGGAAGGAAACAGAGGAGTAGGGGAGGAGGACATACAGACCTTGGGAGGAGACCGACGGGGAGGAGCTTCTGGCGACGACGAAGAAGAGACCGGCGAGGAGGAGCACGACCCGCGGGGACGAGCTCGTCGAGGAGGAAGGAGACCGGCGGGGAGCAGCGTCGCCGGCGGGTCTTGCCAGGCGGGGAGGTGGCTCGCCGGCGAGATCTGCTTCCAGGCGAGCAGCGCAGCCGGCAGGACCTGCTTCCCGGCGGGGAGGAGCATGACCCGCGGGGATGAGCTCGTCGAGGAGGAAGGAGACCGGCGGGGAGCAGCGTCGCCGGCGGGTCTTGCCAGGCGGGGAGGAGGCTCACCGGCGGGATCTGCTTCCAGGCGAGCAGCGCAGCCGGCGGGACCTGCTTCCCAGCGGAGGTCGAGGTCGAGGCGAGTACGACTCTCTCCCCTTCTCCCCCTTATCCTTCTCCAGCGCAGCAGCGCGCGACTTTTTCCCGCGCCCAGAGCTCTGCGCGCGCTCGCCCGCGGAGCCATTCTTTTGCGCGCGATGGCCCGCGTCGCCCGCCTAGCTCGATTCCGCGCCGCCTAGGGCTCCTGGGCGCCGCCGAGTCGCCGCCTAGCTCCGCCTAGTCGCTCCGCCCGCCTAGAGGGGCGATTACCCCCCTAGTCCAGGCGCCAGGCCATAGCCTAGCGACTAGGCGCGCCTAGGCGAGACATAATCGTCGATTTTCAAAACTTTGGATAGATCGTTGAATATACTTTCATAATAAACTTATTTGGAGATATAAATGTTGCGCGCATTTTCTACAAACCTAGTCAAAGTTGAGAAAGTTTGACATGCACGTATCTCATAACGTCTTCCTTTCTAGGACGGAGGGAGTAGATATTATAAGTTCCACTTGTCCTCTATTTTAGGTGCCTGATCTTTTGTTGTTGTTCAGGCAATAGGCAATTTTGTTATTGTTTGACTATAGAAAAAAATGTGAATTGTCTCTTGTGAGTTGTCCTTTTAATTTTACTAGTTGGTGGCAATTTTGTTATTGTTTGACTATAGAAAAAAAAATGTGAATTGTCTCTTGTGAGTTGTCCTTTTAATTGTACTAGTTAGTTGTATAAGATTGTTGCCTGCTCAAAATTTAGGCACCTGAAAGATAACAACTCCCAACCATGTGCATCTATGTGAAGTGGCTTGTAGCTTTGGAGGAAGAATTAAGTCAAAACGGAATATTGCACTTTAAGTTCTTATACATAGATCTAGGAGTTCGTGACTCTGTCCATCAAATGTGTTGGCCTTGGCAATGTTATGGCTTGTAATTAGTGTTGAGTTGGTGGGCTTTATCTGTGGTATTAGTGAATTGTGCCGCATCAAGTGGAAGTGCGAGTCAGGTAAAAAAAAAAGAATTGGCTGAGAAGTTTGAAAAATTCCGAAGATTAATCACGTAGTACATCACAAGAGAATTTCAAAACCAAACTATATAGCATATTAGACATAAAATACAAATCTTTGGTTGCCTGTTCAATCCTAGGTGGGCCACTCTGTGATTAAGTTGCTTTGGGTGATTGGGTCATACATTGTTTCTCCATTATGGAAGTACTCATGCGACCCTTTCATACCCAGGTGATAGTTTGGTTGTCCCTAGGGCTGGGAGAAATCCTGGGTAGTCTCTAGTCTGTTCAATCCTCAGCTAGATCAAAATACAAATACAGTACCTTTGGCCATGTTGACCTGCGTGACACCATGACCAAATATAAAGCCTTGATATTAAGCCTTTACTAACTTCTGTTATGCTTTCTTGTATGGCTAGGGAGTTGACAGGAATCATCTGCAAGTACGTACCACCTTTTGGTACTAGAATTTTTGAGATAGGGGTTGGCTTCAATGTTTCCAGGTCTATTGGTCGTGCGGAGTTAAGCATCTTCCGACTGTGGTCCCAGACACCCAATGCTTGGTGCTCGTTACATTGCATTTGGTCCATTTAGGCACTACCCCGGGGCCCATGTAGGCCTTATGGCAAATACTAGTTGCATATGCTTCCATTTTTGTGGTGGCCACCATGTGCGGTTTAATAGCGTTCACATTATCACTAAAACTATCTTTGGGGTTTTTTCTTCTCTGTCGATCTAAAAATATACTTGGTATGCTCTTTTTCGGATAGGTAAAACATAATATTTTTGTTCCCTTAGTCTCAGAAGGTGCTCACATGCATGTAAACATTTCCTACGATGGTTCATTGGCCAAAGTTTTGATATAGTTTTGATTTTAAATTAGGGTATGTGTTTATCTTCCAGTGGTGTTTACCAGCTCTTCGGCCCGTTCGCTTCGCTAAAAAAACAAGTCGAAACAATGTTCCGGCTGATTTGTTGTGAGAGAAAAATACTGTTCCGGCTGAAAAAAAAAACAAGCTGAAAAAGACGGATTATAAGAGAAGCGAACAGGGTCTAGGCGGCTGGGCCCTTTATGCGTGGAATGTCAGTTGCCAATATCCATGTGCAGTTTTGTCGATTCGACGACGCCATACACAACGCTGCCATTTGCGTGTAGCACCGCGCTTGTTGTTCGATTAACGCACGCACGTCTTCAGTCTTCCTTTGGTGGATGGATAACTGGGTATGGCGTGGTGCCGGTGTCCCTTGCACGACCCAGCCGGCGTGCATGGCCGGTCAGGCAACTCAGGCTCGCTCGAGCACCGGAAATCAGATACAACCTGCCGGTGCCCGGCCTTTTGTGGATAAAAAACGAGGCAGCCGGAAGAAGACGCGGAACCGCCGCCCCGAGCTGTCATCGTCTCTTGCCGGCAGCCAAAGAAAGCCAACAAAAAGGAAGATCGCTATACGCTACATGCTCACGCCTGCCCGCTGATTCCAGCGGAAGGCGTGGTGGCGAACTGGCGATGATTCGGCTGCTGGTTCTGCTTTGGGGTCGCATGGCACTGATGAGGCGCACGCGAGTAGGCACACCTGGCGGGCAAGCGGGCCACGGAAAGCATCAATCAGTCTGTCGGAAAGATCTCTCTCAGGCCTCAGCTCTGAGAAATCTCGGATCCACTCGCTGTAGTATATCTTTTTTGTTTTCTGCTGTCATCATGTACCAGCGCCGCGGCTTGGTGGAACAACCAAAAATACATACGCCAAAAATACCAACTACAAAATTTTTCTCAAAACTCCCATATGATGATGATGAGTGACACTGTAGGAGTCAACCCTAGGTGTTGCATTAGAAGTAACCCAGCTAGAAAATTTCATGAGCATGGAATGTCATTTGTTATCATGTGTATTTAATTATTAACAAATGAAACGTGGCATATATTGTCAACTCACATGGTGATTTGAATTTTCAGTTGCTTTATGTAATGCTTGAAAACTCCTTTAAAGAAACACTCCATAAAGAAATTATTATTCAAACCTAAGGATAAATGATTAAAAAGAAAGAAGAAGGCCTCGCAGGCCGACACGGCCTGCTCAGCCCGCAAGCCAGCCCTGCAACGCGCGCCGGCCAACTCACGCGACCGTGCGATCGGCCCACGAGCAGCCCAGCGCGTCGCCCACGCCCGTGCCCCCGTCCGCCTCGCTCGCAGCCACTGCCCGCTGGACCCCGTCTGTCAGCCACCCCGCCTACAGTGTCGTCTTCCTCACCCACGCCTCAACCGCCTACGCGACCGGGAGCCGACTAGCGTGGCAGGTGTGGGCCAGGGGGTCACGCAAGGAGCATGGCCCTGTCTCCCCTTGCGCCGCGCCTACGCTACCGCTCGATAGCCGTTGCATGCGCCGCACGCATCACTAGCCATCCGCCATTGGAGCCTGGAGCTTCGCCTATAAAAGGAGGAGCCCCGAACCCTAGCACCTCACCACACCCCGCCGCCGCCGTGCGGTTCGCACCAGTACACTAAGCCGAGGGACGAGAGGAGAAGGAGTGGCGCGGAGAAGGAAGCCGCTGCGGGGAGGACCTCGCCGGAGCCAGGAGCCCCGCCCCGATCAGCTACAGCGACGTAGCTGCTCGGCACGGCACTGCATCACCTCATCACGGCCTCGCCTCGCCACCGCACCGCCATCCTACCGCCACAAACCCTACGGTGAGCCATCTTTGCTGAGACCACCTCCCTAGCCAAATGGAACGTATACCGCCACGATCGAGACCTTGCTGGAGCTTTGAGCACCGGCCTAGCCCAACTGGTTAGATAGGGAGACCGCCATAACCACACTTGCCGAGACCCTGGACGCGCCGTGCGCGCTGCCATCAGCCAAAAGGAGGACCCCCAGCCATGACGATGTACATCAGAGCAGGAGCGCACATGCACGGGCACGCTCACCATGGCCGAGAGCACAACCATGGTGAGACCACCGCGTCTTCTACGTCGCGGTGAAGGCGAAGTTGACATCTCGTCTGGCTCCGCCGTGACAAGAGACGCACCGCGCACACCTTAGCCAAGCAAGAAGCCCACCGGAGCCTGCGTTGCCGCACAACATCAAAAGCTCCCGAACGGACAAGAGCTCGGCTGTGCTCCTCACCCAAGCAACAGGGATCTTTGTTCCGCCTCGCCCAACGCCCGAGAGCGACCAGCGACTCCGCTTCGCCCGAGAGCAAAGGGGTTCGACTCCGCCTCGCCCGACCCTTAGGGTTAGGCTCGGTCTCGACCGACGGAGAGATTTGCCGAGGCCAGAGAAGAGGTCGGAAGAGTTGCCGAGGTCGGTGAAGTGGTCGGAGCAGTTTGCCGAGACCAGTGAAGTGGTCAGAGAGATTCGCCGAGACCGGCAAAGTGATCGGAGCAGTTTGCCGAGACCAGTGAAGTGGTCGGAGAGATTCGCCGAGACCGGTGAAGTGATCGGAGCAGTTTGCCAAGACCAGTGAAGAGGTCGGAGAGATTCGCCGAGACCGGTGAAGTGATCGGAGCAGTTTGCCAAGACCAGTGAAGTGGTCGGAGAGATTTGCCGAGGCCGGCAAAGTGAACGGAGAGTTTTGCCAAGGCCTGTGGAGTGGTTGAAGAAGTAGGTAAAGTGATCGGAGAGATCGGTGAAGTGGTCGGAGGACTCGCCGGTGACCTCACCGCCGGCAGAAGCCCCGTCGGGGAAGAGAGGGGAATTTTTCCTCGCCGAGCACATGGTACACGTGGACCGAACCCTGGAAAGTAGTAAATGGACCAAAATTCATCTAAAATCGAGTCCTACGCAATGAACCCATCTTTGAGTGCATTTGGCCCTTTTGAATTTTCATTGCCTCTTTGTGCTATTCTATAGACGTCACTAACGCGACTATAATTTGAACGTATGCAGACTCGGAGGAGAATCAGACAGACGAGGACCGAGAGTACCGTGAGGAGCACGGAGACGACTTCACTGAAGGTGCCACATCCCACCCAATCTCGTAGCACCTATTACGCATGGCTAATATAGAAATGCTAGCGCTTACTTTATTGTCATGATCACATTATGGTAAGACTTGCATGGTAGTATGCTTTCTTGATGGCCTTTACCTTGACGCAACCTTACCCCTGCTCACCCTGCTGTTAGGCTAGTCACACGCTTGCTAATATATTTCAATGCTTACTACTTCTACTACGCTTGCACTATATGGAGGCGTGGTGGAAACTGGTGTTATCTGGACCATGGGAAAAGTGCTGCGTGTGTGACTTGGGTGCGTGGAGGGTGAGGGTTGTGTCGACCAAGTTGGAGTATACGACGAGCCTGAGGCAAGTCTTACCGTAGGGTGCTACCTGGGCACCCCTGGAATGGATACCTGTGGTGGGTAAATGTTATATAAGGTGGCCCAGGGTGTGAACCTGTGATGGGAGGAGCCCAGGGTGGAGGTGCTGTGGTGGCACGGTAAATGGAAACCCTGATGAAGACATTCTGGCTTGGTCAACCCTAAGGACTTACTAGTACTCAGATTCATCGGGAAGCCTTACGTACCACTCGCCCTATATGGTGCGGGACGGCCGGACTACTTGGTAGGATATCGCCACTACTGCTAGGTTGATAGCGGACAGTGTAAGGAGGTACGGGGTGCGGTGGATTTCCCCCACACCTTTCTGAGACTTCATGGAGACCTTGTGGACCCGGCTCATGACTCACAGTTTCAGCCACCCCAGACTAGACTTGGGGTGTACCAGGGCTGAATGGTAGAGTGGCATTATCCTAGGCTAGCAAGCGGCCGGAATCAGCCCAGTTGACGACGGTCAGCGAGGAAGGCGGATCTTGTGGTTATGTAAAACCTCTGCAGAGTGTATGGTTGATCGATCGATACATGTGCCGACTTGTCGGCTATGGACCTTTCCTGGGTTTCGCTTAAACTAGATAGTGAGATGAGTCCTTCTCTTTCTTCCCCCGTGCGAGAGTGTCGGTCGTAGCCAAGGGCTACGGGCCTTGAGACAGTGCCGAGAGGGAGTTGGCCTGTCGACTAAGTGATGATATGGTATGGTGATGATGGAGATGGTGGTATGTCGATCCCAGGATCGAAACCTGGCTCTGGAATGGGAATGGGGTGGAATGTGTGTGGGAATGGTGTTAACAACATGACCACACTGTTATATACTTGATATGCTAAGAATACATAGGAAACCCCAGCCTTATAGGTTCCTTTTGACTATATCCAACTTGCATCCAATTTCCACAAAGCAATGCTCATAGGGTTGGGAGTGACCAGTACAAATCGTACTGATAAATTTTAGCATACAGGTTCTGCTGAGGAGTATAGCTCCGAGGAGTTTGACGGATGAGGGGTTCGTGCCTACGCTCGAGTTTGGCGATCAAGCTGTTCTGAACGAATGCTACTTTTGATTCCGCCAATGCGGCGATGTAATAATTTATATAATTCCGCACTATTTGTACTCTGATATTATCGTTGTATGAATGTGATATTCGACTGGAATTTGGATAATATGATTTACTACAGTCTTATTACACTTTAACTATATGAATTTCTCATCGTGGAAATGGAGGTCGTTTCACTTGGTCCGGCGAGTGGCCGGCCGGAGTAAAGAAACCGCGATAAAGAAATGGAGGTGGAGATCGGCCTTGGCCGCTTGGGTACGTGCAAGTTTCTGGGCGGCACTGGCGCCTCGTTGACGGCGACCGGCGGTAGGATGCACTTTATATTAGTATAATAACATGTAATCATCTCTAATCAAGAGTCAAATCCCCGCTGAACGAAAGAGTAGTAGAGCTCAGAGAGACAGACCGACGCATCGCCAGGTTTTCCCTGGGCAGAGCAGATCTGCATTGCCGCGTATCACTGTGACAAATACTAGTAGATTCTGGCGGCCTTGGGCGTGTTTAGATCAAAAAATTTTGAATTTTGGTTACTGTAGTAGTTTGTTTTTATTTGGTAATTAGTATCTAATTATAGACTAATTAGGTTCGAAAGTTTCGTCTCGTGATTTCTCACCCAACTGTGTAATTAGTTTTTTTTTGTTTATATTTAGTACTCCATGCATGTGCCGCAAGATTCGATGTGATGGGTACTGCGCAAAATTTTTTGGGAACTAAACATGGCCTTAGATTGCAAGTTTTTTCACTCTCTCTCCATCACATCAAATCTTTGGACACATGCATGAAGTATTAAATGTAGATAAAAAAATAACTAATTACACAGTTTGATTGTAAATTACGAGACGAATCTTTTGAGCCTAGTTAGACCATAATTGGACAATAATTGTCAAATACAAACAGAAGTGCTACAATACCAAATACTAATTCCTAACCTCAATCTAAACGAGGCCTACGTAGAAGACGTCCATGAATTCCATAGTACTGGTAGCATTGGAAACCTCGACTAGCGTGAGGCTTTCGACCCAAATTGCTACGAGAATCACACGTTCCAGACTGGACTTGATTTTTACTACTGGTTACCATGCGGAGGGGGCCAGAGGAAGAGAGATGCTAATGAACCTAAAGGTTGAAACCGTCTTATTTTCTTTCGAGTAAAACAGTATTCAAACTTGCACGACGGTATTATTTGAATATTCAACTCTTGAATTTTGATATTTGAGTGTCAAACTTAATTGGCGGTATTATCTGAATCCATCACGAATTTTGATATTTGGGTTCCTGAAATTGTATAATGGTGTCATCTAGGCCTCTGATCTTGTAACATGCTCCAATGCTCCATGTGTTGATATCATTATACAAGTGTGAGGACTCAATTATTAACATTCCAGAATTAAGGACCCAAATGATACGCTGTACGGATTTAGAAGGCTCTAAGCATCAAAATTCGAAAGTTGGCCAGCGTGCAAGTTATCAGAGTGACGATGAATTTATATTTTTCTATTAATGGAAAATAGGAGGCCCTCGTACACTAGAAACATGTAGATTACTAACACAGATGCATAGGACCATTCATTCAAAAAAAATTCATAGCCAGTTTGGCAGAGCTTCCAGAGCAGCTTTCATGCTGAATCCAGGAGAAGCTCAATCTTTTTTTAAAGAAGCGACTTTTTTGATGACGCTTTGAAGTAATTCTCTGAAATAAACTGGGAGCCTAGGAGCTAAAAAAAAGCTTCTCCAAATTCACTGCACACACAAATCACTATATGCGCAAAGTTTGTCCTAGAGAATCATAGATGATAGGAAATTAATTTCATTCAGAGAATCCCTTCGCAAAAAAAAAAATATCAGCTACTACGAAGAATGTAAAAGCAGGAAGAGCACTCCCAAATTGGTCCATACTTTTGTAGCTGAGTGAAGCCAGTCCAATGTGATGTCACGTGCCTAGGGGATATACAATTTTCGCCGCTCACACCTTCCCAAATCGAAAACGCATAAACAAATGGACTATGGGACTATAGCAACTCCAATTTGCTGACATAGGCAACGCCCTAATGGCGAGTACTAAATCATGGTTGTCCCTTAATTGCTCGCCGTCGCCGTCGCCGTTAAGCAAATTGACGAGCAGTGAACGAAAGCTCCACGACCGACACGCCCAGATCACTCTGTACGTACTGTAAAAACACGCACTCTGCTCCCCAGTGACAAGTGGGACTAGGTTGGCATGGAGACCCACATGTCGGCGGGATGGGTGGAGAGGAAGTTTATCGTGGGGGTGCGGTGCCGGAGATGTTGGCCCCGATGGAGACGCGGATAGATTTGTCATCTAGACGTTGGAGAAAAGTCACCGCGTCATGTGCAGGCAATCTCCCTCCCTGGCCTCCTGTCTACAGCTGGCTGCCACCGAGCAGCGAGCCAATAGCGATGGCCCGCCACTCCCTGTACTAGCCTGTTTTGACTGCACGGCTTAAAACGGGTCCCCTTTCTCCGTCAAGCGCGTCTCCATCACCGCAAATCCTTTTCCATGCAACACCCATGCTCACTACACCATCTTTTAACTGTTGTAACGTACTCCTATGCACTTTACGTTTGAGCTTTGACGATTCCATGGTTTGGTTTTGTCATGAACGCCATCGCCATCCATGGCTGCAAACGCAAGTGCTCTTTTTTTTTCATCAAGTTTACACCTAGTAGTACGAAATTAGTACACGGAACGAGTTTCTGACAAGTCACACGGTAAAATGCCCCACGCTAAAAGCTTCATCAGAAGTCAAAACCCGACACCCATCAATCAACCTGCAAACTCGGCAAGTTCTTTCCATGCCACCGTCATGACGGAAATCAATCGATTAATATAAACCCGAGCAAATTAACCGACACCTCCACGCTGTCTGTACTCCATACACGCTCCCCCCGGGCCCACTCTCCGTGGACCCACCGCATGAAAGCGAACCAGAAGGTAAACAGCGATCAATTCCTTAGTTAGCTGTTGTTCAGATTCAGAATGTAAAGTTTTGGGTATCAGATGTTACGTGGAGTGTTGTACGGGTGTTCGGATACTAATAAAAAAATAAATTACAGAATTCGTCGGTAAACTACGAGACAAATTTATTAAGTCTAATTAATTCATCATTAGCATGTGTGTTATTGTAGCACTTTATTATCAAATCATAGACTCATTAGACTTAAAAACTCGTAAAGTAGTCGTAGACTGTATAATTAGTTATTTTTTAGTCTATATTTAATATATATGCATGTGTTCAGCCGTTTGATGTAATAGAGCGTGAAGTTTTGGTGAAGTAAGTAAACAAGGGCTTAATAACCAACCGTGTCGAGGCAGGCGACAGCGGGGGGTGAAAAAGGTGTCCTAGAAGCATCGCATATCGTGTCCGCATCGTTCTGCGCTCCGCCTCATTCCACCCCTCTCTCGCCTTCTTCTTCTTCCTCCCCTTCTCCCCCCCATCTGCGGCGGGGTTGATTCGATTTCGATTCCCTTCCCCATCCATCGCCCACCTCCCCCAAGACAGCCAACGCAATCCGCTCCCCGAGGCGCCTCCCTGACCCTCCCCAGAACGTGCGCGCTCACTCGCGGGCGGGCGGGGCCGGCACACTCACCGTCACCACCCTTATTAATTCCTCTTCCGCGTCCGCGCTTCAAAACCTCCTCCGCCTCGTCCCCCTCTACCACTCTCCCCAGCACCGCGGCGGCCGCATTGCTCGCCGCTGCACCGTGTCCGGCTAGGGCCCCTCTTGGCTCTTGCATTGCGATTCCCTCCCCCCTGTGTTTGTGTTTGGTTTGGGTTGGTTGCAAGGAGGGGAGGGGGGAGAGTTTGATCGGAGGGCCAAAATGTGGGCGGAGCGGGTGGTCGGGGAGCGCCGGATGCAGCAGATCCAGCGCTTCGCTCGGAACGCCAAGCTCACCGTCGTCTGCCTCCTCCTCACCGTCGTCGTGCTCCGCGGCACCGTCGGCGCCGGCCGCTTCGGCACGCCGCAGCAGGACCTCATCGAGCTCCGCCAGCACTTCGTCTCCCACCCGCACCGGGCGCTCGCCGAGCACCACGACCCCAGGTCCAGGGCCTCCGCCGCCATCACCACCACGTCGTCCTCCTCCTCCGGCCGCCACGACGACGAGCCCGACCCGCCGCCGAGGTCGCTCAGGGACCCGCCCTACACGCTGGGGCCCAAGATCTCGGACTGGGACGAGCAGCGCGCCGCCTGGCACCGCCGCCACCCGGAGACGCCGCCCTTCCTCAACGACATCAAGCCGCGGGTGCTGCTCGTCACGGGCTCCTCGCCCAAGCCCTGTGAGAACCCCGTCGGGGACCACTACCTCCTCAAGTCCATCAAGAACAAGATGGATTACTGCCGCGTCCACGGCATCGAGGTCTTCTACAACATGGCGCTGCTCGACGCCGAGATGGCCGGCTTCTGGGCCAAACTCCCGCTCCTGCGGGCGCTGCTCCTCGCGCACCCGGAGGTCGAGTTCATCTGGTGGATGGACTCTGACGCCATGTTCACCGACATGGCATTCGAGCTTCCATGGGAGCGCTACGGGCCGTACAACCTGATCATGCACGGCTGGGACGAGATGGTCTACGACAACAAGAATTGGATTGGGCTCAACACCGGCAGCTTCTTGCTGCGCAACTGCCAGTGGTCGCTTGACATGCTGGATACCTGGGCGCCAATGGGGCCAAAGGGCCCTGTCCGCATCGAGGCCGGCAAGGTGCTGACCAAGTCCCTGAAGGATCGGCCAGTATTCGAGGCCGATGATCAGTCGGCCATGGTGTACATCCTTGCAACACAGCGCGAGAAATGGGGTGATAAGGTTTACCTTGAGAATGGGTACTACCTTCACGGCTACTGGGGGATCTTGGTCGACAGGTATGAGGAGATGCTTGAGAATTACAAGCCAGGGCTCGGCGATCACCGGTGGCCGCTCGTCACCCACTTTGTCGGGTGCAAGCCATGTGGCAAATTTGGAGACTACCCTGTCGAGCGATGCCTCAAGAATATGGACCGTGCATTCAATTTTGGGGATAACCAGATCTTGCAGATGTATGGGTTCACACACAAGTCACTAGCAAGCAGGAGAGTGAAGAGGATCAGGAACGAGACCAGCAACCCTCTTGAGACGAAGGATGAGCTTGGGTTGCTTCATCCAGCATTCAAGGCTGTGAAGACTTCCACATGATAATTAGAGTACAATTCCACATGTTATTTTGTTGGTTCGTTCTAGATCCTGTTGGGTCTGAATCCAAAGTGTTCTTTTTGTAGAATCGGGTGGCTACAGAAGTTTGGGTTGGGGTCATGGGATGGATATCTTTGTAATGTGAGGTGTTAGGAGAATGATGTTATGTTTATTTATTGGCATAAGTTATGTCTTACACTCGTAGAAATGAGTTAATGGATGAACTCAAGTTATTGGTCGCATGATAGATTTCAATAGAGTTTTCTGTTTTTCTCTTACTGTGGGGATTTCTTTTATAAGTGTGCCAGTAGCCCTGTAGATGTCCTTAAATCAAGCCTCAAAGGAATTATTCTTGTGATGTTGGTTTCTTCTTCGACAGGATAGGATAACATATCTTGTGAGCCAATTATTTTGCTCTCTTCTTTGCCTTGTTATTAGTGGCTGTTGAGTTGGTAGATATAGTTTTGGTATGTATACAAGCTCAAATTTCTCAAAAAATACATATATTATGCATAGGCGGGAGTTACTTTCAGTTTCCATTGACATGATTTGTCCATAGCTTGATCTTTAACTTATCCAATATAAATTATTTAAGTGGGGTTGATGGCTTGATGCTATCCACCATTGAGCCAATTATGTTGGCCTTGTTGATAACATCTTCCATTGACATTGATGGCTAACTGTGGAGTTATGTGAACTTGGTTCTTGGTTGATGGATGCTTTGTAACTGGGTTAAGGCATCTCACCATAGGTTGAGTATTTTGTGTTGCATACCGTTCTTTTTGTACTCATGTTGATGTAAACTCCGGTAAACATGAACAAACAATAGCTAGGATGCATTTTGTTCTCATGCTGGGCAAGATTATTATGTTCTTCTAGAAATACTGTTATGCTGACTTTTGTATTGCAAGCTTCTATTACCATCGTGACGAGTTTACCTTAATAGCGTTTCTGACAGTGTAATGCAACTGGTTGTAGTCAATGTCGCTGCGTTCTGTTGGATCCCAGTAGAATTAGGCATCTGTGTAGTGTGAACATCGCTGCAGAATTGCATATGGATCTGGAATCTATATGATTCTTCAGCATCCTGTCTCAGGAAAATAACAAAACTGATCCTACGAAGTCAACGATTCGCTTCTCTCCATGGCGAGGTAATTAGAGCTCGTACTCCAATGAATCCTCTTCTCTAGGTGGTCAACTTCCATAGATACTGGTGTACCACTGCCAGTAATAATTATTTACATGCGAAGAAACGATTTGAGATATTTTTAGTCAATTATGTGTACTCTGCGTGTATAACGTGTCGACTAATGGTATTCCGAAACAGCAACAGCAGGACACAAAAACGAACAGACAAGAAAAACACTTCAACAGTGATTGAAGAGTCTCAGGACTACAGCAAGCATTGTCTAGAGTTGGAAATGGTTTGAATGTAGTACACCACACGAAAGCCTACTAAAAGAAAATCATGCTCCAAAAAAAAATCATGTTCCACTTCTAACATCTTCTGGCAGCTTCACCGAGCGAATTTTGGTGTCCCAAATGCTGCTGTGTTCATATTGATATCATCTTTCCAGGAGGGCACAGAAGCTGCATCGGTGCTCACTTGTACAACTGCTTTAATCTTCTTGCGGCTTCAATGATGTTATCTCTGTGTCCGAATGCGCTGACCCTCACAAAGCCTTCGCCACCCGGTCCAAATCCACTGCCAGGAGTAGTGACCACATTCGCTTTCTCCAGGATCTCGGCGAACACATCCCACGAATTGCGGCCAGGGAAGTGCACCCATACATAAGGAGCGTTCTTGGCACCATACACGTTGAATCCAAGTGATGTAAATGTGTCAACAATTATTTCAGTGTTCTCCTTGTAGAAGCCAACAACATCATGCATAGCCTGCACGGGAACAAACGGATAAAAGAAACAATGCAGAAGAGCAATCTGAGAATTCCAAGAACCAGGAATACTACCTTTAGACCCTCTGGAGAGAGGCAAGCTAAACCACCAGCTTGCGCAATGTTTGATGCACCATTGAAGCAAGTGCAAACTATGCGATTGAAATCTTTAGCAACTGGATGTCCATCTGAGAAAAGGAGCTCCTTGGGGACAACAGTCCAACCTAGACGGACACCAGTGAACCCAGCATATTTCGAGAATGAAGCTGTCTCAATAGCAACCTGCACATAAAACAATGGAAAAGGTGCCCTTTTATTTACAAGGGGAATATGGTACGACTAATTATCATAGCATTGGCACTGTAATTTTGAGGATAACCATGCAACTAGGACATTTTAACACTCCAATATGGCAATATGTAGTATGAACAAGTAAATATTGGAACATGTAGCCTACCTCCTTTGCTCCAGGAATTTCAAAGATAGACTTTGGACTGTCATCTGATATGTACATTGCATAAGCAGAATCATAGACTATGATGGACCCATTGTCCTTTGCAAATTTTACTAATTTGGTTAGTTGGTCCCGAGATGCAGCAGCACCAGTAGGATTGTTGGGTGAACAAAAGAAAATAATATCTGTCCGAGGGACAGTTGACAGATCAGGAAAAAATCCATTTTCTGGACTGCATCTCATGTATTCAATGTTTCCATACTTCTGAACATCTTGCTGATATAAGTCAGTTTGGCCCATGATAACACTTGAATCAACATATGCCTGTCAAAATGAAAGGCCTGCTTTAATTTCAATAGACAGTATGTAAAATGGTAACAGCTAATCGATAAGTAACAATATGACAAAAAAACATATCACAATTATCATCACAGATAAGTTTAGAATCATTAATATGAAAGTGTAAGTAACTGATAAGTTTAGAATCATTAATATGAAAGTGTAAGTAACTGACAGTTAAAATTAATTCAAGAGTTCTCTTACAGGGTATGATGGATCTTGGACCGCAATTGTCACATTAGATCCAAAAAGGACCTGAAATATTGAATTAGGAGAATTATGAACAAACAATTTAAAATGAATTGTAAACTTAAGAAGGGAAGAGTAAAATCTTTTTGGTACCTGCAAGCGAGATATGTCACATTTGGCACCATCAGAGACAAATATGTCTGAATCTTCAATACCAAGGTCCGCATAGTAGGTTGCAGCAATTGCTGCTCTGAGTTTCTGCATTAGCAATCAGCACGACATTTTATGACGCTGAAGGAGCTTATACATGAACAGAGCAAAGAGAAAACTACAAATAGGATTGAAAACTTAACAATTAATTAATGTAAGCAAAGTAGTTCAAATGTGCAACTATGCAAGCATTTGGAAGGATAAGTGAAAGGAAACATATCAATTAATTAGAGGGATTGTATGTGATTGGCCTTTAAACTAAGTAATACATTAGAAAACAGTAACCCTTAAGAATTAGAGAATCATATCATATATCATAACAGTAAGAAGTTAAAAAACAGTTATCCTTTTATCAACAGATTGTCAACCTGCCTCAAATGATTTTTAAATAAAAGACGACCAATCTTTGTATCCAGATTTCTCCATGAAATATTTATGTAAAGCTTCATATAGTATAGCTGTTAAATAAGTATCTGAATGCCTGTTAATGCAATGAAAATTGCTGATAACGCCACAAGGTACCTTTTCACCTTGCTCAGCTCCATAACCGCTGTAGCCATCAATTGTTGACAAGGCATGTGCTCTCTGTGTTTACAAATAGACAGATAAAAAAATAATGTAACTGTAAAAGAGATATTCAGCAGCAACAAATGCATAAGTGTTTTTTCAACTACAAATTGTAAGTCCCGGAACACTGGGATTTTTTTGTGGGTTGAATATATATGATTAACAGAATAACAGGACACTAGTTTGACATGAAGGTACCTCTGCCATGGCATTTGTTATGACATTTGGAATGGGCTCGGTAGTGTCACCTATCCCAAGGCTTATAATCTTGACATCTGGATACTTCAGCAAATGAGCTGCTCTTCTCCTGGCAATCTGCTCAACGGTCAAGAATTGATACTATCAGAAGCCAAATCTCCAACAGAATAGCATCAGTAACGAAAGGAAAATATGGGAATGATGCGTAACCTCAGGAAACAAATATCCTGCTTGGAGTTTGGCCATGTTAGCATTGCGCGGGACATTAGTCTTGTAAGCTTCGGGACAGTAGAAAGAAAATATTAGCAAAGAACATCCATATTTCTGTTACCTACAACATCTTCAAGCAACTCCTTAAACGAATGCAACATCGACCAAACAAGAAGTTACTAGGGGTGTAAATGGTACGGATATTCCCGACTGACCATTCATCCGAAGAGGGTTGGATAGTATTTGGATATCAGCAATTTTCTTTGGATAACAAATACAAATATGGTTATTTATTGTGGATACCAAATACAACTACAATTTAACCATTATCCGTCCTATATCCGATATCTGACGTCGGACATATCAAATCAATATCCGGCTAACATTTAGACTTAAATATTATACATTATACCAGGACTAACATATAAATAGTTATAATTATATAAAAGAGCAGCCACCCAACCTGAATTCTCAGACGTTGGGCGTTTGCTTGCTGCACCCTATGCTACTGCTGTGGCCCACACATTAGATATGGATTATAATCCCTTAATCCTTTGTTAGTCCCCTTAATAGATTATAATCAAAAAACACTGGGTGGTTTTATGCGCACCAGAAAAGAAAGAGCGGTTGCTGGAATTCCTGAACAAAATCAAGGCTGCAGCGAGGACTGTGCTCTGGATCCCTTATACAGCACTGGAAGACACTTGAAGTTCTCTGGTGATGAAGCTATCAGGGACCTGGAATGGGGTGTTGCTCAACCTGAGAAGATGGAGGTGGGCGAAATGTCATCTTCAGGACCATGGTGGTGGTCGTTTAACGCTGCTTTGGAGATGGTGTAATGGTAGTCTGAGTTGTTTCTGGCTCGAGTAGGGTGGTCTGCTTTTCTGCTAGTTTGCTTTTTTTCTGAGACTCAGTTTTGCTGCTCCTTTTATTCCTCGCTTTGGATGTTGAGTGGTTATCCCTGGTGCTGGCGAGTGCTGGGGTTTGGAGTTGTTAAACTCAGTGCTGTAACAGAATGTTTTTGGTCTTTTATGAAAATGAAAGGCCGGGGCGATCCTGCCCTCGAACTCTATCTAAAAAATAAAAAAAAATAAAAAATAAAAAACTAGAAGTTACTATAGGGCATCACAACCAAGAATACTGCCACAGATTCCGAATTAGCATCTGAAGCATTAGATTGGATGCCTAAAACGAAAACTAAGAGTCTAGAGTTTAAACATGAATTTCTAAGAACTGGATGGAAACCAATAGTACATGTGTCGACAGCCGACGGGCTACTGACGCAGCGGATGTTGACGGAGACTCTCCTCGCGGGTCGGCGGTGGCTAGTCATCGATACCCTGGAAGCGAGACACAGTTAGACGTGTCCATCGGGGAAAAGAACGCATGCTGCGACAGGAAGAAGGGAAGGAGTCTGCTACTTGAGAGAGAACGGCGGCGAAAAAAGAAAGGAGGAGGAGGCAGTGATTGCGGGGGCACCGGCAGGGGTTGCTGCTGCCATCGCGACGGCTCTACGGCAGGAGAGGCGGCGGTTGCTGGGTAGGGACTTCGCTGGCCGACGGAGGGAGACGGAGAGTACGGAGCGATGGCTTTTTTACGCGGGCCGTGGGCTACAGTTTGCTGGTAATTCTTAGCCCACGTAGCTTACCCGTATCTCTTTGGACCCAGGGTCCATGTAATATTCTTCTAGTCGTCCTATGTACTTAGCCTATGATGTTGCTCAAAAAAAAAAAACTTAGCCTATGATGGGCTGTGCTATCCTGTTTGGTTCGGCTGGGCCTTCCCGAGAGAGAGCACAGATCGTCAGGGAGCGTGTTGCTCAAAAAAAAAAAAAAAGATCGTCAGGGAACGTTTTGTCGTCCATGGCACACCTGGACCTGGAGCTGAACAATGGTGAGTGAAATAACGAGGCATTCATGCTGTTGCAGTTGGACTCACAGCTACAGACACCGCTATCGAGGCTCTCTGCTTTGCGCCGGTGCTCGGCCGATCGACGGAGAAATAAACACGCGTCAGATGTGCCGGTGCTTGGTGGAGAGGACGGACACGTGAACGACCACCCAACCCAAGCCGGAAGCCGGACGATCCGACGCACGGCAGCGCCCGTAGCGTGCAAGCGAGTGTAACTGGATGGTCGCTCACGTGCCCTGCTTCTCCACCCTGCACAAACACACCACTACATGCATGTACATCCACGAGTCTGAGCACCAGTCATGATATCAACTCTCTCTCAGTTGCATCATCCAGCGTACCAGACCAGCGCACACCGTTCAGTTGCGCTCGCACCCCAATTTATAGCAAGGAGTTAGCCGCCTGCATCGATCCACAAGGAAACGTCAAGAGTACATGGTTTTTGTGCCTAGAAGCAGGAGGAAAACGAGCGCTAGGGACGCAGAGGTTTGTCCGGGAACATATGGGGCTGCATCTCGTAGTAGCTTTCATATTGGGGGGAGCAGCCTAACAATTTGAAGGACGTGTCGCTCGGGAAATCTGGTGGCGGTGGGCCTGACGAGTGACGAAGCTTGGTGTTTTCCCCCACGATTCCGGCGGAACTGCGGTGGTATCAGACAGACTATACGGCTAACGGTTCCGGCAAAGGAGGACGCGAGTCGGCTAAACTGATCGGAGGGTCTGACGTTCCGGGGTGGAACTGTGGGTGCGTTAACTATTTCACGCATGTGCCTGTCGGTGTCGGGGCCTAAGATAGGAGCGTTCAACATGCCCATGGGCCATGGCCCATTGACAACACCGGCATGCCTTTTAAAAAAAACAATAACATCGTCACGATTTTACTCCGGGCCGTTCTTGTGCCAGCCGGAGTGTGGGGTGGCCCAGAAAATACGACCTAAGTCACACCTCTAGGCTCATGTATCATCCAAAGTCACACCTAAGTCACACCTCTTGGTAGGCTAAGCCAAAGGAATGAAGCAAGCACTTTTCTAGGAGCATCTGCGGTTGTGATGGAAGGTGTTTTAGACCTTGAGACAGCGGAAGCGTTGACCTGCAGAGAAGGTTTGGCTCTTGCAAACGACCTCATGGTACAAAAGGTTCGGATTGCTACTGATTGCGCGGATGTAGTGAAGAATATGTGTGGCCGTGGGATGAGCCCCCATGGCCACATCATCAGAGAGATCAAGGCAGAAATGGCAAGCTTCACGTTAATGGATGTCGTCTAAGAAAGCAGGAACTCGAATGTTGATGCTCATAGATTAGCCAAAAGCTCCATTTATGAATCTGTAGGATGGCATGTATTGGCTGTTATTTCCTCCGAATGGAGTCTATACCAAATACTCTGATATATGAATAAAGCGGTACGGTGTTTTCTAAAAAAAAACTAAGTGGAAGGATCCTGCTTCTCTCCTGTATATTTAAATGATTATTATTAAATCCAAATAGAAAAACATCGTTTTTATCAGCTAAGCTATTCTAAAGTTCAGCTAACCTACTTTTGAAATAATTTGTTTTTGCAGATTAGATAATTTAGACGGTAATTTTAGCTTACATGGCGCCACATTAGGTGCCCTATATGATGCTACATCACCCGTAAAGGGTAAATGGGACAATTAGACTACAAATATTTTTTTTAAATATCAACAGTTTTAGTGTATTATTTGCTGCTCGTGTTATCTAATTTTATATATAGTCTAAATTAACAATCTGACTACGTACATGTCAAGTCACTTTGACGACAACACAAGTCTCATGTAACCACTTCATACTAAACAATCCTATAGTATGAATATAAGTGTTGAAGGTCAAAAGGACATTCTCCATTAAATATCATTTGACAAGAACAAAACCACAAACACCAACAAATCTTCCCACAATTTCATATTGGACACCAAAAATAACCAATGCTATATAAGGAAAAAATTATCTTTCACTATCAAATAAAGAATTTTCTCATAAATATTTTGCTATATCTTGATTTTCTTCCTTCCTTCACCACTGTTAGTAATAGTAAGATTCTTCATAATATTATAGGATGTTTGGTTTGAGGAAGGTCCATCATCTTCTTACTCTTTAGGGCTTGGTTGAAACACATGAATTTCAAAGTAATCACGTAAGAATTTTACAAGAATTAATTCAAAATTTACAGGAAAAATACAGGAAGGGGGATTTTTTTCTGTTTTCTAAAACATCGCTTAGTTTTTTTAATAATTTATAGAATGGAATGGATTGATGTATCGTCAACTCATTTCTCGCAAGCTAATAATTAGTAATACTTGGAGAAATGAAGTTATTTCACAAAAATTGAGAAATTAACTCACGTATGATCTCACCTAGAACGGTTTGATTACTCAAATCAAACTCTATAGTGCCTGAAGCTGTGATGTGAGGACGGAAGACCGTACAGTGTACATGGTTTTATATTCGAGCAAACCGGAATCTACGGTTTTGTATGATGGCGAAGACGGAAGACCTAACCACGCCACTGTGGCCACGTGGTACGTTGTGGTCAGACGTACATAGCCGTCGCGGAAGGAAAATTAGCGGCAGTACACTCCCTAGACACGAAAGCACGAAGGCCCGTTCGCGTACCTTTAAACTCAACTTAATCCATTTCTTTTTTCATTCAGAACATTGTTTTCCTCTCACAAATTTCTCTAGATTCATCTAGATTCCTCCATAATTCCTCCAAGCGAACGGGGCCGAAGTCGTCGGGAAGGCTCCGTTCGTTTCGCTGAAAAAAACAAGCCGAAACACTATTCCGGCTGATTTGTTGAGAGAGAAAAATATTGTTTCGGTTGAAAAAACAAGTTGAAAAAGACGAATCCGCCTTTGGCCAGTGGGCTGGCAGCAACGGATGGGGAGGTGAAGTGGTCAATTGGTGTGGGCACAAGCAGCGGCGTCAGAAATTCGTAACTGGCTGGCCTGACGGTGGAAGTCGGAGGCGCACCCTCCGCCGACGACGGTGGCGAGCTGCCGGTCAGGTCCAACTTTTTGACAAAAGTGCGGAAGTACAGCCCACGTTTGTTTTGGTCAAGCTGAGTGAGCGCGCGCTTAGCCATCCCTGAACGGCAAATCTGGAACATGAAATGGTCTGCGTTGCGCTTGACCTTCGTTCTGGGCCCGGGGCTGGGTCGTCTCTCCCTCAACTATTCTTCAGTGTGAGCCAAGTCAGGGACTCAGGGGGCACGCTGTCGAAACGGGAGAGCTCTGAGCTCAGAGAACACACTGCGCAACAAAAACTGTCCGAGCTGTAACTGCAAACCGCATGACGGTAAACGCGAGTGGTGATCAATTCATCCTGCAGTTTGTCGCACGGAGCTCTGTGTGCATGTGTGCGGACTGCAGAGGCTATGCCGGAGGAAGTGTGCGGTTGTGCACTCTGCTGTAGCCTATACTTTTGCTGATAATTATCGAAACAAGTTTTAAAATGGAAAATTCGAAAATCAGAAAGAAAAGAAAAAAAATACTATGGTACAATGATTACAAAGAAGGTTGGTTATAAACGGAAACAAAGAGTCAAAGACGACGTAGGACACAGAACGGCCCAACGCGAAATGACGCCCCCCTGCACTCGCGTCCGTTTCCGCTCACCGCGCATGACGCACCCCATGCATCAGCGCCGCCCGCACTCCTTTGCGGGGCATCATCCATTCATCCGTGCTTGCGTTGCTTGCTGGTTGCTGCAAGCCCATTGCGCACCGCCGGCACCGGAGCAGCACGCCGGCCGGCACCGCGTGGTCCGCAAAAATAGTGGACAGCTTTTGGCCAGTGGCCACCGCCCGCGCCACCATTGCCACGACCACGAGCTGAGCCATGACCCGCAAGCAATTTGCGGCGCGCGCACAATACTCATCGGTCACCTTCGGGTTTGGGCTTTCGGCGGCGGGGCCTGTTGGTGTTGTCTATTGTGCCTGTTTAGTTCCTAAAATTTTATAAAATTTTTTAAGATTCTCCGTCACATTGAATCTTTAGACGCGTGCATGAAGCATTAAATATAAATAAAAAATAAAACTAATTACACAGTTTAGATGGAATTCGCAAGACGAATCTTTTAAGCCTAATTAGACTATGATTGGACACTAATTACCAAATAATAATGAAAGTGCTACAGTAATTTTTCCCTAAAAACAAATTCGTCAACTAAACGAGGCCTTGGTATTGATGATCTGAAACACCAGCGTCTTGGTTGGAGTAGGTGACATCATCGTTTGCACTGCGGCACTGCCGATATGACACGCTTAGCCGCCCGCCCGCCAGGTGGCAATAACGTGGCACATGGCCATGCCGTGTAACTTGTCCGACAAGTGTTGTTCACATGAAAACTATCGTCATTTGGAATGGCAACAGCACTTGGAAACACACATACATTTGCGCAAGTATATAATTGGTTCTTTCCTGCCTGCCTTTTTCCTATGAATATAGTATAATCATCATATGGATTATGGATGATGCTCCTTCCCAGCGTAAATAAGTGGATGTTTTGAACAGCAACACAACGGGTCAATGGCTACTCGATAAGACGCATTTACCATTAATCAGCTATATAAGACATATGAACCACATAGTGAATTTAAAATGCTTTGAAGTCGCTTTTGTGACTAGTTAGCCATATCAGTTCTAAAAGTCCAATTGAATATTATATGCGTACGTATCGTGTTAGAAAATAGATAGAGCATGCATAGATAAGTATTGTTTTTATTTTTATTTTTGTAGGTATTAACAGCATGTTCGCTGGTTGGTTTTAGCCAGCCTAAATCAGCCAGCCAACAGTGTTTTCTTCTCATAACAAACCAGCACCAGTCAGCTCAAATCAGCCTAGAAACCAACCAGCGAATAGACCGTAAATTTGAACTTGTAACTTCTAATGCTTATGATTTTCGGATGTTCTATCCTAGTGATATACTGATATCAATACGATCATGGCTATTTCTGCGTCATGCACAGGTTTTATTAAGGTAGCACCCATAGAGGAGGATGTTTGGATGCCGGCCATCAGTAGCCACGTCAGAATGTGGCTAGGCATAGAGCGTGGCATGCATAGTAATTCTCCGCCACAGTGTGGTGATATTACATAGAGCAAGAGCTCTGCAACACTTGTGGCTGTCTAAGTTTTGTTCCCAATTTCTCAAAAAAAAGTTTTATTCCCAATCAAACAAGCAAAGAAAACTTGTGGTGCGTTGTCCCGTGGCTTGGCCAGCTGAGTTGGGAACCAAACAACCCTAGGTCGTAGCTGAGGTGGGAACCAAACAGCACTACGTCGTCCCTCTTGTATGCACATCCATCTCTCTTTTACTTTCAGGATTGCTATTGGACAACCGAATGTTTCACCGAGCCCTAGCAACCGGTTTTTGGACCGTAGATTTTCTTCGCCTGCCATAGGCGAGCCGTGGATCCTCCTCTCCTCCTCCGATTCCTCACCTTCCCAGGAAATCACCTCAGCACAGCAGCCCCCCCCCCCCCCCACCCCCCCGGGCGGGCGGATCCGGCTCATCACTGACTCCTCCAGGCACCGCGCACAAGCACCATGTTCACTTGGATTTGTTTGGCTTATAAGCCGTACTTTTTCAGCCAACGAATAGTAATTTTTCTCTCATACCAAATCAGCCAACAGTACTTTCAGCCATGGCTTATCAGCCAAACAAGTCCAAGCGAACAGGGCGGAGATCCGTGGCGGAAGGGCCGGAGCACCCCAGCGTGGCTGCGCCCCGGGCAGCTGGGAACCGGCTTATGTGTTCCTCCGAACGCGGCGCACGAGATCCGGGTGTACGTGTACCCTGCCGCGGAAGAGCTGAAGCATGCATGGACGGCGGCGACGATGCTGCTGGCGGAGGAGCCGGTCAAGAAGCCTCGCGCAAGGGCGGCACGAGCGCGACCACATAACTTGTTCGTGCTGCTGCTCGTCTTGTTCGTCGTCTCCTGTTCACAGATTGTTCATAATTTGTATTTTTTTTTAATTTGTGAAAAACAATTTGACATATATTTCTCTGATATTTGGAATCCATATAAAAAAATTGAAAAAATTGGCATATATTTGTTTGAAATCTGCAATTATCCCCAAATTACATCACTATGTCCAATAAATTATACTGAAGTAATCATTGTAAATATAGTAATAAGACGATGTAAATATAGCTATAAGATACTGTAAGTGTATGGAAAAAATCTGGTTGTTGGAAGAGGCTAAAACAACCTGTTGTTAGCTAGACAGATTCTTTACTTTAGCATTTATGATGCATAGCTAGTTTTTTGGACTTTTGTAGAAACAAACATCTAATTCGTTATCTGGCATTTGATGTTTTTTATTCAAAAAAAATCTTTTGTGCGTAATCAAAATCTGTTGCGCCGAAGACTCAAGCTGTTGTGGGCCGTCGGATCAATGACCTGGAACTACAACCAAACTGCGGCGGAATCAGTAGCTTTTCCCCGTTAATAACCCTGTTGCCATAGCCGCTCGCCCGCTCTTCGGCTCTTTTTCTTTTTCTTTTTCCACATCCAGTCTCCATGTCCCTGACCCGCCAATGCTGACTGCCTGACTCCCCTCCCCCGGGCACGAAAGCTCCCCTCTTCTCAACAGGAAGGGAGACTGACCTCCCTTGCGGCCAAGAACCGGGACGGGAGCATAACTGCGCCCCGGCCCGTCGACCTCACCTCCGGCATCCGATCCCACCCGGCGCGAGCAGCTTCTGCGCGCGTATAAGCCGCGATCCAGAGACACGGTCAGCGGTGGTGCCTTTTGCCGAGAGCCAACAAGACGGTTTTGCTCTTGTTAAAGTTGAGAAGTCTACTGGGATACCAGGAAAGATCTTTGAGCGCGTCTTCTTCCGGGGCATGGCGACGAGGGCGCGGAGATGAGGTGCTGAGCTCAGGTGTGTGCTTATTCTCTTCCTGCTTCGTTTGGATCCAACTCCACCTCTGAACTTCTGCTGGGCTGGTAGAAAGATGGTTGAGTTCTCTTTGCAGTTTCAACTGATGTCTTTTTTTGACTTTTGATCTCGCGATGGATTATGAGTATCTGGAAGTTCCATACCCCCCTTGACACTAGTTAGTTTGTCTACTCAACCCCTCTTGAAATATAAAATACTCTATAAAAATTTAGAACAGGTTACGTAGTAAGCCAAGTATATATGCAATCCTCCCTTAATCGTGGGTAGATATGGTGTTTATCATATTTTAAGCTTGATGATAGTTGGGTTAAAAGCAGACATTAATTAATGATAGGTAAGTACGTGGCTGGACTCAATAAACGTTAATAGTAAATGAGCAGGAGAGTTAATTCTCTTGGAATAGCGTATTTGAGACAAATTTTGATCACTCCGGTACCTTTTATTTTAAAGGACGGAGTGATTAATCAATTTCATAAACGTTTGTGTCATGATTTGAGTTAAGGACCAAACAGATCTAGCATAACCATGTCAGACCATTCCATTCAATGATTTCAATCATATAGTCCTGTCTAAACTCCAAACAAATCCGTGCGCGGTGCGCCTGGTTTTCGAGTAGTAGCACAGGGCACGTCCGTGTAGTAGCGTGGGATCTTCGGCAATGGCAGAGCGACGTGCGTTCGCTGCTGGATTCAGCTTTCCCTCTTCTTTCAAGGCTCTTTTTCCACCCGCGTTTTCTTTAAAGCAATTCCACAGAATGTTGTTAACTCGCCACCGTACGTCTGGCGAGATAGTGATGCCCCACAGCTTGCCAAACAAAAGCGCTAGGCCGCCTAGTAGATTCATTCAGCCGCCCACGCGGCCACGCTAGCTGAGATCCGTGCGCATGGTGGCATTAGCTACGTAACATGGATGACAGCAACCGAATCGTTAAACTTTTGGCCATTCATACTGTCAACACCTATTCTATGCCTTCTTTTGTGGCAGACCAAAGCTGCCTTCGCATAACCGAAAAGAGTGAAGGGCCAGGGATAGAGGAGCCAGGGCCTAGGGATAGAAGAGCCGTGGATGCTTCCTGAATATTGATGCATCAGCTAGGTTCTCTCCGTTGTACGTTCAGACAGAGTTCAGAGCTTCAGGCCACGGCTGTTGCACCCTGGGCTGTGTGCCACGATGCGCCGTGGTCCACGCCGGCATTGAAAATTGTACTCCTCCGTCCATGATAGATGATAGAATGCAATTACCGGTCAAAGTAACTCAAGTTTGACTAAATTTATAGTAAATAATATTAATATTTATTTATCTAAATAAATTTATTATAAAAATATATTTTATGACTAATCTAATGATACTAATTTTACATCAGGAATGTTAGTAATTTTTATATAATTTTGATCAAAGTTCAAACTGATGGACTTCTCGGGAAGCGAGAATTACATTCTTTTGTGGACGGAGGGTAATTCGGTTTACCGAACTGCAATACTCTATACTATTTCTAAATTATCGTAACCACTTTTATATATTCTTTCTCTCTCGTACATTTACATCAGAAACTCTTTCCTACTTATTATTCTTTCCCACACCCTTCCATTTTTAGATTGACTCATACATATGGGATCCGTGCGACCGCTAATACGCGTAAAGTTACACGCGACGGGGTAGATTTCCCAAGTGCGTAAATTTTAGGAGCATGGATTAGGAGTCGTTATAGAGGTGTTTTTTCTCATCTTACTAAAAATAAGGATTGGGAAGGGAAATTTCTTTATGAAAATATATTCTATAACTAATCTAATGGTGTTTATTTTGTCCCACGGATATTATTAGTTTTTTATATAATTTTAGTTAAACTTCAAACTATTTGACTTCTCGAAATGTGAGAATTGTATTATTTTATGGACTGAGGGAGTATCTAAGTAAATGAAATTGCTGTACATTCTTTCCTTGCAGGGTCATGCCACGGTTGTGGCCCTTGCATGAATGCATGATGTATCCCTCAAATTTTTTACAGATCAAATATGCAGCGCTACATGTCTGAAGCAGAACTGTACACGGGTCGGACCATAGATAGATACTGTGTGTAGCTATGAGGTGAGGATAGATATTAGGTACTGTAGCTACCGGTAGTACGCCAACCATCTTTGACCTCGTGACCCAGCTTCAGAAACCTTGTTACAGCAGTCAAAGAAATCGAAGGAACAGTCAGTCAGGCCCGAAGTTGACTTGGTAATTTTGGTTGTGCTGCTGTGTGACTCTTGACAACTTTTTGTAGTTTATTATCATTCAGATTTAGCATCTCACTTGTATCTGAATGACTCTTCGCCGTTGCAGATAGCGCATACGACATCATGTTCTGAAATCTCGAGGCACCGCCACCGGCAGAGGAGTTCGACAGAGATGCCTCCGGACGCGAATGTCAGCTTCGACGGGCATGAGATCGTCGAGGTCGTCGGCGACGGCGAGCCAGGCTCGCCGTCGGGGACAATGAAACTGATCGACTTCATCCCCATCGATATCTACATCCCGTCAGTGGAGCAGGGCGCGCTCAGCAAGAGCCGGCGCAAGCGGCGGTTCTTGGACTTCCTCCGCGCCCACCCATCCAAGGACTGGTTCCTCCGCTCCACCTTCGTCGGCCGCCTCCGCCGGAGGAGTAGCCACCACCAGGAGTCGGCAGACTCAGACGACGGCGACGACGGAGGCGGGCGGTGCTGCCCGCGGAGGCGGTTCCGCGTGCCGTTCGTGCGGAAGATCAAGTGGGGCAAGCTGTGGACCTACGCGGTGAGCTGGTGCAGGAAGCCCGAGAACTTCGCGATGATCATCTGGCTGGCGTTCGTGGCCGCCGGGCTGCTGCTGCTCTTCATGCTCATGACGGGCATGCTCGACGACGCCATCCCCGACGACGAGCGGCGCAAGAAGTGGACGGAGGTGATCAACCAGATCCTCAACGCGCTCTTCACCATCATGTGCCTGTACCAGCACCCCAAGATCTTCCACCACCTGGTCCTGCTCCTCCGGTGGCGCCCCGACGGCGACCGCGAGGAGATCAGGAAGGTGTACTGCAAGGACGGCGCCGCGCGCCCGCACGACCGAGCGCACATGCTCGTCGTGGTGATCTTGCTGCACGTCACCTGCTTCGCGCAATACTACTGCTGCGCCCTGTTCTGGAGCTACACGCGCAAGGACCGCCCGGACTGGGCGCTCAACATCGGCTACGGCCTCGGCACGGGGTGCCCCGTCGTCGCCGGCCTCTACACCGCATACAGCCCGCTTGGACGGAAGGAGCCCGACACGGAGGAGTCGTCGTCGGCGCCGGCCGAAGCTGCTGCGGCGCAGGACAACAGCAGCCGTACCGGGAACAACGACGTAGAGATCAAGATATACAACCGTCGCGTGGTGGTGAGCAGCCCGGAGTGGAGCGGCGGGCTGTTCGACTGCTGCGATGACGGCACGGTGTGCGCGCTGTCGGCGACGTGCACCTTCTGCGTGTTCGGCTGGAACATGGAGCGCCTCGGGTTCGGCAACATGTACGTGCACGCCTTCACCTTCATCCTGCTGTGCGTGGCGCCGTTCCTCATCTTCAGCGTGACGGCGCTGAACATCCACGACGACGAGATCCGCGACACAGTGGTGGCCGTGGGCGTGCTCCTGGGCTTCTGCGGCTTCCTGTACGGCGGGTTCTGGCGGTCCCAGATGCGGAAGCGCTACAAGCTCCCGGGCGGGCGCTTCGCCTGGTGGTGGTGCGGCAGCGCGGCCGTGGGCGACTGCGCCAAGTGGCTCTTCTGCTGGACCTGCGCGCTGGCGCAGGAGGTGCGGACCGCCAACTTCTACGACGTGGAGGACGACCGGTTCGTGGCCGTCCTGGGCGCGCGCAACAGGGAGGGCCGCCCCGTGCTTGTGCCGCTCCCGCGCGAGGCGTCCACCACGACGTACACACGGAGCATGTCGTGCCCGCCCATGCTTGACGACGCAGCGCGCGGCGGCGGCGGCGGGGTGACGAGCCCGCTGGGACCAGGGATGGTCGAAGCCGCTGCCATGGAGAGGTCGGCCACGTACCACCCCATGAGGCCACCGCTGCCTCCACTGATGCAAACGGAGCGAGAAGACTAGGACCGACTGTAGGCCTACACTCCACCTTTGTACTCCAACGGTATACCTATGTTGCAGTAGTATAGAGTCATTTGGGAACCTAATTCTGTAGTTCTGTTTGTATACATATAAGTTTTTTTTTCGTTCAAGTCATGAAGAAAAGATAGATATTTTTTCATCCAACCATGCTATCACCATTTTTTTTTTGAAAAGGTTGCTACCTATCACCATTTCAAATCCACACCTGTCAGCTGCCAACGCCAGGGACCAGAAGAACGAGAGGGTGAATGGTAGCTTTATGATAATCTCTTCACCGGACAAGAGAGAAACTTGGCCTAAATCCTGAAATTAACCCGCGAACCTCTTCTAGTGTTTGCCAACAAATCGGATATACTGGATAGGATCACAGGAACAATGCGGAAGCACCGGAGGCTGTGTCCCTGGGCCTACGCAACGGCCCAGCCTGATAGAGCTCTCTCCATCTCGATACGTGCGACAGAAATTCCCACTCGCTTCCCAACGAATCGTTCTTATCTATTTGTTTTGAGTCTGTTGTCAATGACTTCGATACAGAACTACGGGGCAGAGGTTGCGGCGACGACGCCGACGAGCTTTACGCACGCTACCAGCCACTAGCGCGTCGTCGTGCTCCACGCCTGCACCACCGAGCCGGCGAGCCTTTCCACGACGGCTGCTAAGTAGATGAGGGGAGGAGCTTCGTCTAAAGCCGCCCCGTCGGCGAGTTGCCCGCGCTGCTAGCGCACCGGCGAGCTATGTGTCGCCGCCGACCACCGTGCGGGCGTCGAGCTCCATAACGACGAGTCTCCATTTGTCAAAACAACAAGGTGACATTACGCTGAAAGCACATATTGTAAGCGTATATTTAAAGTATTTTAGATGTTTCATAAGTATGTTGCAAGTGTTTATATCGATATTACAAAAGTAGATCGGAATATTTTATATATTGCAATGTCTATACACGTATGTTTCAAGTGTATGTCTCTGAATCTGAAACTAACGGATGATCCGAACTGGATAACCCAGACCATCCGAGAAGGGATCTCAAATAGATGTCCCGTCCAACTGGTTCGAATGATCCTAATAACTATCCAAATCCTCCAAATGCATGCAGATCCGAATAAGGTTCTCAGGATGAGTGGACTTGATGATCCGGGCTCACCGTAGGCTCCAAACGAATTACGAAATTTGTGAACCATAGCTTCACATAATCACGGACCTGATTGACAAAAGCAAAAAGGCTGCGGCGTTGTTTAGCATCTCCCTTCAAATCAGATGATGGAAAATGGCGGGCGCCACCGGAGCAGCACCTAGGCTGCAGACGTTTACGCGCACCCACACTCACATCTATAAACACACGTACGCAAATTGTATCCCTATGAGCACCTTCGAAAAACTGAGCCGACGACAGATCTCGAGATTCACGAAGTCACCACAGACGCCTCGCCGTCGACGAGAACGTCGCCAACACTGAAAGCATAGCGCCGTTAAATCCTAAAATAAATCCAGAAAAATACAAGTACCGATGCCAAATCAAGATCTGAGCTTAGATGAGCAAGTTCCACCACAAAGAAACCAACCAACTGATATATGATCAGTTCGCTGGCAGCTAGCACGGTTTCCCTCTCATTGTAAGAAGGCCCATATGATATGACAATATAAGTTCGGCCTGCCGGTGCCTAAAACAAAGCTGGCCCAAACGTTGCGTGCGCCGAGAAAGAGATGTCTAGAGGATTCTCAAAAAAAAAAAAAGATGATTGACTAGAGAAATTGAAGAAACCACTTGTTACCTTTTTCTTTGGCACAGTAAATGCTGCTTCCCTACCACTGAAGAAGTCTACGCTGGCTTCTTCAAAAATAAAGAAGACTAAAATTAGTTATTAGTATTTGAGAAAAACAATCTAAAATTAGTTGAGAAGGCTTGTTTACTTATAATCTTTAGTGATTAGTGATAACTGACGAAAAGTACTTATACAAAGTTTATCCGCTCCCTTGTGTCTGCCCTTGGAGGCTGGCCACCTCTCATCATCCTTGGACTAAAGATGGAAAACTTGAGGCTCATCATATCACCTACACATTCACAAGAATAGGCATGTTTGCTTTGCCACCACTTCGTCTCCAGTTAGTTATAAGCAACACATGCAAACCAACTCAACCAAAAGCTTCTCAGTTCACCTTGAGAATCACTCGGCCCTGTTCGCTTCTCTTATAATTCATCTTTTTCAACTTGTTTTTTCAGTCGAAATAGTATTTTTCTCTCACAATAAATCAGCCGGAACAATGTTTCGATTTGTTTTTTTAGCGAAGCGAACAAGGCCATCTCTAGACAAAAAGGGTTCATCTCAACCATACATTGTTCTCTAAGACAAGACGGGCACATGTCGAGTTGGTAAATGGGGCTATGGAGAGCTAGGGGTGGGCCCTAGTGGTGGAGGTAGGCACGGGGGCCCTGGCTGCTCCTTCCCACTGTGTATTTACTTATTTTTCCTGTACTTGGATCCTTGGTTTAATTTAAGTTTCCAGTAGAGGCTCCATGGCTCCTTGCCCCTCTTGTTCCTAAAAAAAAAAGGCAAGACAACAAGGACAACCATAGCGCTGCTAGCCATGGGCGAGCAGAGGGACAGGTAGATGGGCGGCTGGGGAGCACAAAAATTGCGTTGTTCGTGTCGTCACAGATGGAGGTAGTGGATTGGCGGGAGAGTGCTTCACGTTTTGATGCTTGCGGCGCTGCCATGGGAAAGAAGTGGGAGCAGACACGGAGGCACAGTATTAGTAATACTATACAACTGACAGTAGTGACTTGTGCAAACTTAAGGGAAAATGACTATGGACACAAGAGACAATTACAAAACATGTATCATAGCTATGTTAGTGACATCAATGGTTCCTAATTCTGAATCTGCCTCTGAGTGAGAGTGTGGGAATGAAGAAGGTTGAAGGTGCTGCGAGAGGCGCTGGACCACAGACGAATGGCTGAGATGGATGCATGATTGGCAAAAAAAAAAAAAAAAAAAAAAAGGCTACATTGTTTAGCATCTCCATTCAAATCAGATCATGGAAAAACAAGAATGGCGCGCGCCACTGGAGCAACACCTAGGGTGTGTTTGGTTACCCGTTCCCACCACCTTGCATGAGCTAAGCCGTATACGCTCTAAAAGAAGGCTGTCTGGATCCCTGTTTCCACTGTTCTGACCTGCTCCGCTAATGCAATATACGGTGCTATCCTGGCTCTGGGAAGCGGCCCAAATCGAGCTTCACTGGCTAGCCAGGCCCGGTGGATGTAGGGATGGGGTGCAGGGTCCATATGTCAGTCTCACAACTCATACAAGTTGCATCCGCTCATACGGGTAACCAAACAACTTTCCAAATTTGTTGCGTCCGCTCATGCAACCTGACCAACCATCCTCTTTCTTTGAAATATGGTTCCACTCAGCCTTCATCCCCTCATCCGGATATAGGATCCAAGCCCAATTTACAGCCAAACACACCCCTAATCTATTCACGGTGGCATGCAACAGCTAGCACAGTTTCCCTCTCATTGAAGAAGGTCCCCATATGGAAATAGTTCGGCCTTTGTTTCGGCCTATAACAGAGAAAAGACAGACAGCGTAGCATTGGCATAGCCTGCCGGGTGCCGGTGCGTAAAACAAAGCTTGCCCAAACGTTGCCGTCGTTGCGTGCGCGGAGAAAGAGATGTCTATAGATGACCAGAGAAATTGAAGAAACCACTTGTTACCTTTTTTCTTTGGCACAGTAAATGCTGCCACGCTGGCTTTTTAAAAAATAAAGAAGTCTTCGCTGACCGACCACTAGAAAAACAAAGATCAAGTCTATGCTGATGGACTCCGAAGTGAAATGCAGAAATGCAGCACGAAGGTGCAAATTAACTGCCGGACACAAGTCAAATGGACGGTGTCTCTATCCGATGTCTTGTACACCGCCGTCACCGACCACCCGAATTGAATATGGGCATTTGCCACGACGCACTTGCCGGCAACCCGACCAATTTGGCAGAGATTATTGTCCAAACTCCTCTTGCCATCACGGGCAAAATAACACAGCCATCGCCATTTTTAACTGTAATGAGAACGCATCCACTCCACTGTTGGAATATGATCGGTTCGGCTAATCTCAAACTTAATTACGAGATTAATTAAACGTTAAGTTTTTTTATCCACTCACTCGTCGTTAATATCCAACTAAATAAGAACTATCGTGATCGGCAGCAACCTTAGAATTCTAAGGGTTCGGCCTCCTGGCCCACAACGCGATTATAAATAAGAGAATCGCTCCTGGCGTCATTATACTCTCTAATCCATGTGATTATTCACATAACCGGTCAATTAAGCGCAGGAGGATCTAGGTAGACCGTCTACCCACGTCCAAGTACTGTTGCAGATTTACATCGCGTTCTTCACCAACTAGGAGTATCAAGCCACAAATCTGGTGAAGACTAAGATCTACTTCATCTACATCAACTTCTACATCAAGCACAGAGGCATAGATGACATCTACGAACTCTGATTAGTCACTAAGATCTATTCCGCATAAGTTTGAGTTAGTGATCATGCTTAGGTTAAGATTAAGATCCTATTATGTCTAAGTTTTATTTCAAAAATTGGTATCAGAGAGCCTGCTTAGATCCTAACATGATCCTAGGCCACAGTCAGTTTTGTTTTATGCCTCTGTTACGTTTAGATTAGATTAGTCTCGGCTAAAGTTTTGTCTGCTACATGCAAGATTAGCCTCTGATGTTTATCTTAATCTAAATGATGCATGTTTATGTTTGTCGGGTATCAGTATTAGGGATACCCGAAGAAGGGATATGAGGACCGCGGACGATAACTCGCCAAGATAATCAGAGACGTATTTCAGTCTCGACCGACCCCGAAGGGACGGTCTCCGTCTCGCCCGACCCCTCGGGCACGGGCCTCGTGTCGCCCGACCCCAAGGGTACGGGAGCCGTCTCACCCGACCCTGAGGGCACAGGCTTCGTCTCGCCCGACCCCTCGGGCACGGGCCCTGTGTCGCCCGACCCCAAGGGTGCAGGAGCCGTCTCGCCCGACCCCTGGGAACGGCCTCTGTCTCGCCCGACGGGGACCCGTACCGCCTCCAACCACTACAGGTCTAAGGGTACGACCTCGGGGTCAAACTTCTGACACCGAGAGGTAAGCGGGCACGTCTCGACGTAACCAATAGCCACTTTAGGCCATGCCTGGGGGTTCACATCGCCAACAGTGACGGGTAAGTGGTCGCTATGCTACCTACTCCCCATATGGCCACTGACAGGCACGTCGGTTCACTATGTCGTCCGCCGAGATGGATGGGACGCCACGACCAGCTGATGACGTCGTGGCATGGCACCAATGGTGAATAGGAGCCCAACATGGAGCCATCCCCGTCACCATCTACAGCATTGGCGGGACCCGCATGAAGGAGAAGAAGGACCCGGCGGCCCTAGAGGCCTTCTCCTCCCTCGCTTTTCCCCTTCTTTCTCTCTGTAACCTGTGCCTTTCCCTTCACCTATACAAGGGGAAGCAAGATGAACCACGAGGGGCGAACAAAGACACGGCTGAACGAGCTCAACAAGACTCAACTCCATTCGATCTTTTCACCAGAGACTTGGGAACTTCTCCCTCTCTCGCTTGTTTGTAACTCCTACTACAAACTAGTGCCGGTAACACGAGCAGCAGCAGACTGGACGTAGAGACATTCCGCCTGAACCAGTATAAATCCTTTTGTCCTTCGACACACCATCCTGTCGGTGTTTCGGAACCGGGGGTCCCTCAACCAACGAGTGAATTTGTGCTGCGTGCCCCTAATCCCGGATGGTGATGCAAAGAGACACAAGGTTTATACTGGTTCGGGCAATCGAGGCCCTACGTCCAGTCTGAGAGATCGATCTTGTATTCCTTGCACCGGAGTGCTTGTAGTAGGGGGTTACAAGCTAGGTGAGAGAGGGGGATAGCCCCAGGTCTCGGCGAGGGTGGTGCGGGCTGCTTGAGACGTTGTTCTCAAGCAGCGTAGAGGTGTCTAGTTCTATCGGTGTGTTCGTCCTTCTGCCCGTCCCCCCAGAAATGGCCCTGACTACCTCCTTTTATAGTTACAAGGAGGAAGCGAGAGGTACATGAGAAGGCTACTATTTGCTGACGTATTCCGCTTCCTGGAGCAGTATGGCGTCGTGGGAGTTCCCGTCGATGTCTAGTCAGGTATGGTCTTCAAGGCTGACGACATGCTGCGCTCTTGTACTTTTGTTGACTTGGTGAAGTGTCGAGGTCTGGTGGCTGCTGTAGTAGGCTGTGCCGAGACCTGCGTGCTGAGGCCGAGACCCACTATGCTGAGGCCTGCTGTGCCGAGGCCTTTAGCAGGTGGCAATGTGAGGTCTGGGCGGCCATCGTCGATAGTTGATTTAGGCGGAACAGTGCGGAAACGTGCGTCTACAGGATACGGTACCATGTATTGTCAGTAAGGGATGGTAAAAAGGCGATTTGACCGTTGTCCTGTTGCTCCTGTCGCGGCGTACTGCCGATCGTGGCTTACGTAGTGGGGGCAGCTGGGCGCATTAATTGGATGCGATAGCCTGCCAGAGTGACTTTTGAGGCGGAGGCGACGAGGTTGCGGGACGAGCCCAGCCTCGGGCGAGGCGGAGCATGGCCAGTTCGCCCGAGGCCCTACCGGGAGCCTCGGGCGAGGCGGAACTCGGTTAGTTCGTCCGAGGCCTATCGGGGGTCTCGAGCGGGGCGGAGCGGTCGGTTCGCTGGTCCCGAGGTCACAGGAACCCGGTTCTGACTCCCCACGTCGTGTTCGTCCTTGGTGCAGGAGTTTAGGCAGCACAGTAGCCGGTAATCCCTGCACAGTCCCGTCGTGGATGGCAGGGTGCTGACGTGACGGACGTCTGGTCTGCCACTTCGCTGTACTGTGCCGTCGTGTGGTTTGTCGGAGTGGTTGAGCGCCTCGATGGGACGTGCGGAAGTGACATGCGGGTCATACTCGGTCTTATGCGTCGTGGGGCTCCAGTACGGCTTGATGCAGGACATGGCGGGCGACGTGCTGGTTGCCGTGTAATGACGTCGTAGGGAGCAGTGGCTCTGCAGATGCCGAGGCCGAGCCATCGTGGGGGGCTCGGTGGTCATGGACCCTCAGGCTGCCGAGCCCGTGAAGCAAACTGTCGAGGCCTTGGGGGGAGCTATTAGCCCTGGGTACTGATTCCGAGGCCACAGTAGCCCAGATGTGGCTCCCCACGCTGCATTGTCCTCGGAGCAGGAGCTGGCAGCATAGTGAGGCATGGGCGTCACGGTGGTTAGTACAGTGGCGGGTAACCCCTGCCCAGTCCTGCCTCCTGTCCCGTCAGTCGCTCTGCGGTACTGTGCCGAGCATGCGGCTGGTGTCAGGGGCAGCAGTCGGCTGAGTTAATGCGACACGGCGTTTTGTCAGAGGGACGGGAGGAGGAAGAGGCAGCGGAGTGCTGCCGAGCCCGCCTCGCGCGAGACGGAGGATCGGTGGCCCGGCCGAGGCCTGCGACGAGAGAGGGGGTCGGCCGAGGCCTTTGGTAGGGGGTCGCCCGAGGTCAGCGGCGAGGGGGCCTCGGGCGAGTCGGAGAATTGCAGACCTCGGCGATGGGGCCTCGGGCGAGTCGGAGAATCGGCCGAGGCCAGCAGCGTTTAGCTGGTTTCGATTTTTACGAAGTCTAAGCAGTCGTTTTTTGGATCTTGCTTAGGGTACCCCTTCTCACGGTATCCGACAGTAGCCCCCGAGCCTTGGGGGGAGTGGAGGCACTCCCCCTGAGGTTCTGACGAGAATCGGCCCTTGATAGTTCCTGTCGGGATGGTGTTTCGTACTCGAGGTTTTGGTGGGTGCGCGCGAGCGCACCCGCCGGGTGTAGCCCCCGAGGCCCTGGAGGAGTGATTTCACTTCTCCAGGGGCTTTTTCTCTTTCGAGTGAGGAGTTTACATTGTGTTTGCCGGGCCCGTGGGTGCGAGTTCGGATCGCAGGGCCTCGACGATGCTACGGGAAGAGCCCCTTAGCCTCCGCCTGGAGCGAGAGGGCCGTCAGGGGTCTTCCCGGCTTTTTTGTCCGTCTCCCTCACGTCCTTTTCGCTCGGACGGGGGCTGTTTGCCGAGCCCACTCGTGTGCGAGCCTGAGCCGCTGGGTCTCGGCAAAGTTGCAGGAGGAGCCCCCGAGTCTCTCGCACGGAGCGAGAGAGCGGTCAGAGGTCCCCCTGGCTTTTGGTTCGCCCCTCGCGCGTGAGGGTCTGTCGGCCGAGGCCCCCTCGGGTGCGAGCCTAGGTCGCGGGGTCTCGGCGTCTTTTGCGGAAGGAGCTCCCTAGCCTCTGTGCGGAGCAAGAGGGCCGTCAGGAGTTCTCCCGGCTTTTTGAACGACCCTCGCGCTTCCTTTTCGCTCGGAAGGAGGGTTTGTATTGCCGAGCCCCCTCGTGTGCGAGCCCAAGTCGCTGGGCCTCGGCAATGTTTTGCAGGAAGAGTCCCTTAGCCTCTGCGCGGAGCAAGAGGGCCGTCAGGGATTCTCCTGACTTTTTGTTCGATCCCTCGCGCTTCCTTTTCGCTCGGAAGGAGGGGTGGAAGATGCCACGCTACCCTCGGTGGGCGCGAGCGACGGCATTTCCGGTGAGCTGTTATCGGGTAAGTCCGAGTGGAGGCCCGTACCCCGTTCGCTGGGGGTCGGCTAGCGGTCCGGAGACGCGCTCCAAGAGTACCGGAGGGTTTCTCTAGTGGGTGCCGAGGCCGTTCGCTGGGCCTCGGTGGCTCGGTGCCTCCCTACGGTGGGATCCCATTCGGAGACTTCCCTGCCGGTCTCGGACACGACACAGGGCGTCCCAAGCGTTTCGCTTGCTTGGGCCTCGGCCTCGTATAGGCTCGCCCGTAGTCGTCCCTGACTCTTTTGCCCTGGGGCGGCTGTCGAAACCCCTGGGGGCCCAGCCTTCGAACCCCTGGACCGTAACGGGCTCGGTTCGCTTGTCTTTATCTCGGGTGCAGGAAGAGCCCCCGAGCCTCCGCACGGAGCGAGAGGGCGGTCAGGGGTCTTCCCGGCTTTTTTGTCCGTCTCCCTCACGTCCTTTTCGCTCGGACGGGGGCTGTTTGCCGAGCCCACTCGTGTGCGAGCCTGAGCCGCTGGGTCTCGGCAAAGTTGCAGGAGGAGCCCCCGAGTCTTTCGCACGGAGCGAGAGAGCGGTCAGAGGTCCCCCTGGCTTTTGGTTCGCCCCTCGCGCGTGAGGGTCTGTCGGCCGAGGCCCCCTCGGGTGCGAGCCTAGGTCGCGGGGTCTCGGCGTCTTTTGCGGAAGGAGCTCCCTAGCCTCTGCGCGGAGCAAGAGGGCCGTCAGGAGTTCTCCCGGCTTTTTGAACGACCCTCGCGCTTCCTTTTCGCTCGGAAGGAGGGTTTGTATTGCCGAGCCCCCTCGTGTGCGAGCCCAAGTCGCTGGGCCTCGGCAATGTTTTGCAGGAAGAGTCCCTTAGCCTCTGCGCGGAGCAAGAGGGCCGTCAGGGATTCTCCTGACTTTTTGTTCGACCCTCGCGCTTCCTTTTCGCTCGGAAGGAGGGGTGGAAGATGCCACGCTACCCTCGGTGGGCGCGAGCGACGGCATTTCCGGTGAGCTGTTATCGGGTAAGTCCGAGTGGAGGCCCGTACCCCGTTCGCTGGGGGTCGGCTAGCGGTCCGGAGACGCGCTCCAAGAGTACCGGAGGGTTTCTCTAGTGGGTGCCGAGGCCGTTCGCTGGGCCTCGGTGGCTCGGTGCCTCCCTACGGTGGGATCCCATTCGGAGACTTCCCTGCCGGTCTCGGACACGACACAGGGCGTCCCAAGCGTTTCGCTTGCTTGGGCCTCGGCCTCGTATAGGCTCGCCCGTAGTCGTCCCTGACTCTTTTGCCCTGGGGCGGCTGTCGAAACCCCTGGGGGCCCAGCCTTCGAACCCCTGGACCGTAACGGGCTTGGTGCCCAGTTCCTTTGCCTGAAAGGAATCGGGTGGAGGTTACCTCTCTCCCCGCGGTTAGCAACGGCAGGCGCGCCTTTTGAGGCAGCTTTTTCGGGGAGGTGAAACGGCGCCTGCTGCTGCTGCGGTCGGGCGCGACGTGGCGTCAGTCGACGGGACGTAACTGCACGCGCAATTAATGAGGAGGGAGTGGGCGGTAAGACCGGATCTGGATAACCGCGCCGGATTTTCTGGGGGAAACTTCCCCGATTTCGTCGCCCGGCGGTTTCGACTCGTCCCTGCATAAATACGCAAACAGCCTCGCCCTCTCCCTCCTTACCTTTTCCGCGTTTGCTTTTGCTGCCTCCGTGCCGTTGCTGAGAGCATAGAGCGCCGGGGAAGAGAAGGGCGAGGGCGAGAGATCGAAAGAGAGAGGGAGAGAGATTACCGCCGTAGCAGCGTCCTCCGCCGCGCAATGGCTGGTGGTCCCGTCATCCTCCCGGCGGATCCCTGGGAGCGGTCCGACGTCACCGAGGAGAAGCTGCAGTCGCTCGTGGAGGGCCGGTCTTCTTCGCCCGATCACCGACCCCGACGAGCCGGAGTGGATTGCTCCGGGGGACGAGTCGGAGCCGAGGCCACGTGACGGTTACGTGGTGAGCTTCGTCGTCTTCCACGAGCGAGGCTTCGGGTCGCCGGCGGATAGCTTCATGCGGGCACTCCCGCACTACTATGGCGTGGAGCTGCACAATTTCAGCCCCAACTCCATCGCGCAGGCGGCTATCTTCGTCGCCGTCTGCGAGGGGATACCTGGGGATCGCTCCCCACTGGGAGCTGTGGCTCCATTTGTTCCGAGCGACGTTCACCTCCAAGCCGGGGGGGACGAGGGGGGCTCGGAAGGCGCAGAGGGCCGGCGGCTGCACCCTTCACGTGCGCCAAGACCGGCAGTCCCTCTACATCCCGGCCCAGCTGTCAACGTCCAACCGTCGTTGGTATGACGGCTGGTTCTACCTCCGCAACGACGGCGGAGGACTTCCCCCTTATACCGGGCGGGTTGTGGAGAGCCAACCGGAAAAATGGGGATACGGCGTCGTCAAGGCCGATCAGCCTAGGCTGGAACCGCTCCTGAGGGCCCTGGGGAAGCTGCGTGACCACGGCCTTTCGGCGGCCGTGGTTGTGGCGGCTTTTCACCGCCGGAGGGTGTTGCCTCTGATGGCCCGGCGGCGGCGGCTGTTCGAGATGACCCCGGGTGATTCGATCGCCGGTGTCAAGATGTCCGCCTTCGCTCTTACCGACGACGAGACCCTGCGTCGGGTGAGAGAGGCGGTAGACGGGAAGCCGAGGCTCGATGACTTGACGCCGTTCCCGATGCGCCCGTCGCGGGGGTATGTCTCGCTGGTAAGTTGGATGTTGCCGAGGCTCCTCGCTGCCTTCTTGTTTTTCGCCTTTTTTGTCTGTCGTCTTACTTCGTCGTTCCCACAGGGGATGAGAGACGTGCGAGGCTCCCCGCCGCCCGTTCCCGAGGACGCCCGGCGGCGATCCGTGAACAGGGCGCGCGCCGAGGAGGCGAAGAAGAAGAAAGATGCCAAGGAGGCGAAGCGCACGAAGAAGCTCCTTGCGCGCGAAAAGCTGGACGCCCGTCGCCGGCGTCAGAGTCTCGATGGTCTCCCGTTGGAGCCGTCTCCCTCGTCGTCGGTGTCGGATTCTTCGAGCGACGGCGGCGGGCGCGAGGTGGGGTCGGCCTGCCTGGAACACCTCCCCGACATCAGGGAGATGGTTCCCGGGGCGCCGGCAAGGAGCCTGACGCCCCTAGGAGGAGGAGGAGGCGTCCCGGGGCCAGTGGCGGCCCGTCCCGGGGCCGAGGCCGACACACCCGAGGCGCGGGTGTCGGAGGAGCGTGCCGTCGGCCCGATGGGTTCGACGGTGGAGGTGGAGCGGGTGACGGTGGGGGCGACCCCATCATCTCCGCGAAAGGGTCGAGGAGGTGCCGGGGTCCGACGGAGGCCAGCTGGCACTGGTGGACACCGAGGCCGCGCTGCTGCCACCACCGCCGCCGTTGCAGAGGAGGCTGGCGGTGTCGAAGCGGTTGCATCCCCGTTCGCGGTAAGCGTCTTCCCTGGTGGAGTCCGCTTCTTGTTTGCCCCTTGGTTGCATGCTGACCTTGGGAGTGTCTTTTCTTCCAGCCAGACGCTTCTGGTGGGAGACCCTCCCTTGGCGCCCCGTAAGGCGCTCAAGGTGAACGTTAGCTCCTCCGCCCATCAGGCAGCGGAGGCGCAGGCTGGCGTGCGACGCGGCGCGGCGTCGGGCGAGGCCGTTTCGGGGGAGGCGGCTGCCCAGGAAAAGGAGGCTGAGGCGTCTGCTATTGCCGAGGCCATTGAGGGCGAGGCCGGAGCCCCCGAGGCCTCCAACGTCAGGGCGGTGGATGCCGGGGCCATCGAGGTAGAGATGGCGGAGGCCAGAGCCCCCGGGTCCGTCGAGGCCGAGGCGATGGAGACGGAGCAAGTTTTGGCGCCGCCCCTGGTTCAGACAATCTCGTCTGATGATTCCTCCCGAGGGAAGGAGGCGGCGGACGTCGAGGCGGTCAGTACCGCGGAGCAACCAGTCCCAGATCCCGCCGAGGGGAGTTCGGCTCTTGTCCGGCTACGGCCCGAGCCTCGCGGGTGGAACTTCCCGCGTGTTTTCTGGCGGAACCGGGCTGACCCCGAGGGGGAGCCCGTGTTCGCCCTTGAAGATACCGCAGAGGGGGGGCATTGGGGTACCCTCGAGCAGTACCGCCAACTGGCAGTGCGGTCGCTGCAGACAGCGATGACTATTATTGGTCAGGACTTGCCCGGTGTCACGCGGGTAAGTACTTTCCCCTCTCGTGCCGCGTTGTTTTTTCTCCGAGCCCCCACGCAGTGTTTGACGTGTGTTTTTTGTTTTGCCTCCTTAGGAGCTCGAGGCCCGATCCCTTGGGAAGTCGGTGTTCCTGCGAAATGAGAGGGATATCTGGGACCAGCTCCGGCGCCAAAAGGGCCTGCTTGCCGATGCCCAGGGGCTATTGTCGGCACGGAGTGCGGAAGTGGAGGACCTCCGCCTTCGTTGTGCTGATATTCAGGCGGAGTTGGCCACGGCTAAGGAGCAGTCCGCCCCTCTGGTGGCCAAGATCAAGGAACTGGAGGAGGAGCGAGACTCCTTCAGGCTTCGGGCCCAAGAGGCGACGGCCTCTGCTAAGGAAACAGCCGGGCAGCTGGGTGCGGAGCAGAGCGAGCATCAGGCGACGAAAGTCGCCTTGGCAGAGGCTACCCAGGCGGCCGAGGCCTCTCGGGTCGAGGTCTCAGCCTGGAAGAGCAAGGCCGAGGGTAAGTTCCGCTGAACCATGTTCCTCGCTCTGTTTGCTCTTCTTGTCCTGGTTCGCGCTTGACTCCTGTCCCCTTGTTGCGACGTAGGTCTGGAGAAAGAAGCCTCCCAGGCGGCTGAGGCCTCCGTCGCGGCGCAAGCAGCGCTGGATGTCGAGGTCCGGGAGCACGAGGCGCTGCGCAGCGCTGTCCGGTCCGCCTGCGAGGCTCTGGACGCCGAGGAGGTCCAATCAGCTAGCTCCCTTGGGAGCCGCCTGATCGCGTTGAGCGGCCACGTCCGCGAGAGACTCCGAGGGGCGTTGCACACGGGTGTCAAGCGTGCCCTGGCCGTCATCTCCTCGCACTACGCCATCAACCTCGAGGCTGTCAGCGACGGCTATGTGTTGCCAGAAGATGACGAGGAGGCTGATGCAGAGGTCGTGAGGCTGTTGGAGGCGGCCGAGGCGCCTGGCACTGCGTTGGCCAAGCTATTTGAAGAAGAGGTGGTCCCTCCCGCGCCAGCCGCCGATCCTTGAGCTTTGACCTGGGCCAAAAGGGGCCATGTAACCGGATTGGGTTAGTTGCCGAATCGTGACGTTTTTGTGGCCGTCGAGGCCCTTAAAATATTTGCGTATGTGTGTTTCTTAACCGTTTTCCATTCTATTTCTAAGTCCGTGCCCTCTGTCTCGATCGCGAAGAAATCCCTCGGAACCTAAGCCGTCCTTCGGCGAAGGGTGGTGAGGGAGCTGCCGTAGCCCAGAGGCGTAGGCCGTTCTCACGACTCGGCCGGCCCTTTGGCCTCCAGACAAGCTTTTGGTCTCTGGGTTTCTTGCGAAGATCCCGTCGGAGTGCGAGAGAGTTTGGCGTGGAAATTTTCGGAAAACGGTTAAGAAAGGGTGTCCGGGACTTAGGGGGGTTCCCCCTTTTTAGCCCCCGAGGGAGGCTCGACTTTGCAGAGGCAGAGCCGAGTCTCCCTTATTGCGTTATAGTGACGTCGAGCCCCTATCGATAGACAACCTCTCTGCAAAGAACTTCCTCGGAGCCTAAGCTGTCCTTTGGGCGAAACGGTGGTGAGGGAGCTGCCGTAGCCCAGAGGCATAGGCCGTTCTCACGGCTCGGCCGGCCTTTTCGCCTTTGAGACGATCTTTCGGTCCTTAGGTTCTATACAATCGATTTGTCTATAAGGGGGTTCCTCGAAAGATTATAACAACTAAAGAACGCTTCTTTATTGTATTTCGAGGAACAATGTAAACAACGTTTGGAAATTTAAGGGTAGAAACGACGTAGCTGTTCTATGTTCCAAGCGTTGGTGAAGATTTCGCCCTTCTCGTTGGCTAACTTGTAGGTCCCGGGCTTCAGCACTTGAGCGACGATATACGGCCCTTCCCAGGGTGGGGTCAGCTTGTGGCGGCCCTTGTTGCTCTGCCTCAGTCTCAGCACCAGGTCGCCCACCTTCAGGTCCCGGCTTTGGACGCGCCGGGCTTGGTAGCGTCGTAGGGCTTGTTGGTACCTGGCTGAGTGTAGCAGCGCGACGTCGCGGGCTTCCTCCAGTTGGTCGAGGGCGTCTTCGCGGGCAGTGCGGTTGCTTTGCTCGTTGTACGCCTGTAGCCTCGGGGAGCCGTATTCTAAGTCAGTGGGGAGGATGGCCTCGGCTCCATAGACCAGGAAGAACGGTGTGAATCCCGTGGCTCGGCTCGGGGTATTTCTTAGGCTCCAGATGACTGACGGGAGTTCGGCAAGCCATTTCTTGCCAAACTTCTTCAACTGGTTGAATATTCTTGGCTTAAGGCCTTGTAGGATCATGCCGTTGGCACGCTCTACTTGGCCATTCGTCCTTGGGTGCCCTACGGCCGACCAGGCCACCCGGATGTGGTGGTCGTCGCAGAACGTTAGGAACTTGCGACCGGTGAATTGTGTCCCATTGTCAGTGATGATGGTGTTAGGAACCCCGAACCTGTGGGTGATATCCGTAAAGAACAGCACCGCTTGCTCGGATTTGATCTGAGCGATCGGACGAGCCTCGATCCATTTGGAAAATTTGTCGATAGCTACCAGCAGATGGGTATAGCCCCCGGGTGCCTTCTGCAGAGGCCCAACCATGTCCAGCCCCCACACAGCGAATGGCCATGTGATGGGGATGGTTTGGAGGGCTTGGGCCGGGAGGTGCGTCTGCCGAGCGTAGTACTGGCATCCCTCGCAGGTGCGTACTAGCTTTGTGGCGTCGGCCACCGCTGTTGGCCAATAGAAACCTTGGCGGAAGGCGTTACCCACGAGCGTCCGAGGCGCCGCGTGGTGCCCGCAGACTCCCGCGTGTAAGTCCCGAAGTAAGGATTGGCCAGCCTCGATGGTGATGCATCGTTGGAGAATACCAGATGGGCTGCGCCTATATAACTCGCCGTCGCAGAGGACGTAAGTCTTGGCGCGTCGCGCAAGCCGTCGGGCCTCGGTTCTGTCAGCAGGAAGCTCTCCTCGGACGAGGCGATCAAGGAGAGGGACTCGCCAGTCCGTTCCTTGGTCGGCCTTGGGGGGCTCTGCGTCAATCGCCATGGCCTCGGGCTCGGCTGGCGGGGTCTCGGCGGCAGAGGCGGCCTCGGGCCCTGCGGTGGGCTCGGCCGATGGGTCCTCTTCCGTCGCCGAGGCGTAGTCGACGGATGGCTTGTGGAGGTCTCTGGCGAAGACGTTTGGAGGGGCCGGGGTCCGTGCCGACGCCATCTTTGCCAGTTCGTCCGCGGCCTCGTTGAACTTTCGTGCAACGTGGTTGAGTTCGAGACCGTCGAACTTGTTCTCCAGACGACGTACCATCGCGCAGTACGCCTTCATTTTGGGGTCGTGGCAGCTTGACTCTTTCATCACCTGATCGACGACGAGCTGCGAATCACCCCGTACGTCGAGACGTCGTATTCCAAGTTCGATGGCGATTTGCAGGCCGTTGACGAGGGCCTCGTATTCGGCGACATTGTTGGAGGCGGCGAAGTGAAGCCGGATCATGTAGCGCATGTGTATTCCAAGGGGCGAGACCTAGGAGCAGGCCCGCGCCGGCCCCAGTCTTCATCAGAGACCCGTCGAAGTACATGGTCCAGCATTCTGATTGGATTTGAACGGGTGGCAGCTGTGTGTCGGTCCACTCGGCTACAAAGTCGGCCAGGACCTGCGATTTGATCGCTTTCCGAGGCGCGAAAGACAAGGTCTCCCCCATGAGTTCGACAGCCCACTTGGCTATTCTACCCGAGGCCTCCCGGTTTTGGATTATCTCTCCCAGGGGAAAAGACGACACCACAGTCACCGGGTGGGACTCAAAGTAGTGACGCAGCTTGCGTCGGGCCAAGACTATGGCGTAAACCAACTTCTGGACGTGGGGGTAACGTGTCTTAGTCTCGGAGAGCACTTCGCTGATGAAGTAGACAGGTCGCTGGACGGGCAGAGCGTGTCCCTTCTCCTGCCTCTCGACGACTACGGCCGCGCTGACCACTTGGGTTGTCGCGGCGACGTAGAGTAAGAGGTGTTCGCCCTCGGTGGGCGGAACCAGGACGGGGGGGTTGGTGAGCAGTGCTTTGAGCCTGGCGAGGGCTTCCTCGGCCTCGGCGGTCCAAGAAAAGCGCTCGGACTTTCTCAAGAGGCGGTACAGGGGCAGGCCTTTTTCGCCGAGGCGCGAGATGAAGCGGCTCAGGGCCGCAAGGCATCCCATGACCCTCTGCACGCCTTTGAGGTCTCGGATCGGGCCCATGTTGGTCACGGCCGAGACCTTCTCCGGGTTGGCCTCGATCCCACGTTCCGAGACTATGAATCCCAAGAGCATGCCTCGGGGAACCCCGAAGACACACTTCTCGGGGTTGAGCTTGATGCCCTTCTTTCTGAGACATGTGAAGGCAACTTCCAGGTCGCCGACGAGATCGCCGGCCTTCCTGGACTTGACTACGATGTCATCCACGTAGGCCTCAACGGTTCGTCCGATATGTTCGCCAAAGACTTGGATCATGCACCGTTGGTAAGTGGCCCCTGCGTTTCTGAGGCCGAACGGCATGGTTATGTAGCAGTACATGCCGAATGGGGTGATGAAAGAAGTCGCGAGCTGGTCGGACTCTTTCATCTTGATTTGGTGGTAACCGGAATACGCATCAAGGAAGGAGAGGGTTTCGCATCCTGCCGTGGAGTCGACGATTTGGTCAATTCGGGGTAGTGGGAACGGGACTTTCGGGCATGCTTTATTTAGACCAGTGTAGTCCACGCACATCCTCCACTTGCCACTTTTCTTCCTGACTAGTACAGGGTTAGCCAACCACTCTGGATGGGATACTTCCTTGATGAACCCGGCTGCCACGAGCTTCTGCACTTCTTCGCCGATGGCCCTGCGCTTCTCCTCGTCAAACCGGCGCAGGCGCTGCTTTGCCGGCCTGGAGCCTGGCCGGATATCTAAGGCGTGCTCGGCGACCTCCCTTGGTATGCCTGGCATGTCCGAGGGACTCCATGCGAACATATCGACGTTCGCACGGAGAAAGTCGACGAGCACGGCCTCCTATTTGCTGTCGAGGGTGGCGCTGATCTTCAGTCCCCGACCGTCGGGGACGGTGGGATCGACTGGGACGACCTTGACGGCCTCCGCGGGTTCGAAGGTCCCGGCGCGCCGCTTGGCGTCGGGAACCTTGCTACCAAGCTGGTCGAGATCGGCGATGAGGGTCTCGGCCTCCACGATGGCCTCGGCGTACTCGATGCACTCGACGTCGCAGTCGTATGCATGTTCGTACGTGGACTCGACGGTGATGACGCCGTTGGGGCCTGGCATCTTGAGCTTGAGGTAGGTGTAGTTGGGGATCGCCATGAACTTGGCGTAGCACGGGCGCCCCAAGATGGCGTGGTAAGCCCCCTTGAATTCAACTACCTCGAAGGTGAGGACCTCCTTACGGTAGTTGGATGGAATGCCAAAGCAGACGGGTAAGTCGATGCGCCCGAGGGGTCGTGTGCGCTTTCCTGGCACGATGCCGTGGAAGGGCGCGGAACCGCCTCGAAGCTGTGACTGGTCGAGCTCCAGGAGCTCCAGAGTGTTGACGTAGAGGATATTGAGGCTGCTGCCTCCGTCCATGAGCACTTTGGTGAGCCGGGTGTTGCCAATGATCGGGTCGACGACAAGCGGGTACTGCCCGGGGTTTGGAACATAATCGGGGTGGTCATCCCGATCGAAGGTGATTGCCTCCCGAGACCAGTCGAGGTACCGGGGGGTGGCCACCTTGACCGAGAAAACCTCCCGGCGTTCCCTCTTTCGCTGGCGCGCCGTGAGGCATGCCGAGGGTCCGCCAAAGATCATGAAAGCGTTGCGTACCTCGGGGAACCCGTCGTCTTTGTCCTCGTTCCGACCGCCGGGGCCCTTCTGCTTGGCGTCGTCGTCGGGCAGCCCGAGCCTGGCGTAGTAACGCCGGAGCATGGTGCACTCCTCGAGGGCATGCTTTACCGGACCTTGATGGTAAGGGCAGGGCTTCTTCAGCATGTCGTCGAATAGCCCGGGGCCGCGGGGGCCTCGGGGATTCCTGCGATCTGTTGTGGCGACGTGAACGGCCTCGAGGACCTCCTGCTTCCCCGGGCGACCCTTCTTCTTTCTCTTAGGGACGCGGGAGGGCGAGGCCTCGGGGGCCTCGTCCTTCTGCTTCCCCTTGGCGTCGTTGTTGGGGAAGATGGCCCCCACCGCCTCTTCGCCCGAGGCGAAGTTGGTGGCGATGTCGAGGAGCGCGGCCGCAGAGCGCGGGATGTTGCGTCCTAGCTCTCGGACCAAGTCCCGACAAGTGGTGCCGGAGAGGAAAGCCTGAACGATCTCCGAGTCACCGACGCTGGGTAGCTCGGTGCACTGTTTGGAGAAGCGCCGGATGAAGTCTCGGAGAGACTCGTCCGGCTTCTGGCGGCAGCTCTTAAGATCCCAGGAATTCCCAGGGCGCACGTAAGTGCCCTGGAAGTTCCCGACGAAGATCCTAACCAAGTCGCGCCAGTCGTGGATTTGCGAGGGAGGGAGATGCTCAAGCCAGGCTCGCGCCGAGTCCGTCAAGAGCAAAGGGAGATTGCGGATGATGAGCAGATCATCGTCCGCGCCACCTAGTTGGCAGGCCAGGCGGTAATCGGCGAGCCAGAGTTCCGGGTTGGTCTCGCCGCTGTACTTTGCGAGGTTGGCCGGCTGTCGGAACCGGGCGGGGAAAGGAGCAACGCGGATGGCCCTGCTGAAGACCCGAGGTCCTGGCGGCTCAGGAGAAGGACTGCGGTCCTCTCCACTGTCGTAGCGACCGCCTCGGTGTGGGTGGTAGCCTCGGGCGGCTCCGTCGTCGTGGCGCCGTCGCCTGCCAACTACTTCGTGGTTGCCCTGTGCCTCGCGTTGGTCCCTAAGTCGGTCGCGCACCGAGGGGGCCCTGTCGACCGTCGGTGCGCGAGCGGCCTCGGGACGGACCGAGGCATCCTGACCCCCTGCGAGGTTGCGCTGTGTGTTGCTCCGAAGTGCCTCCGCGCCGGCGGGAGGCGGAACTCTCGGCCTGCTGCACTGCTGCGGTCTCGAGGAGGTCGCGGAGCTCTCCGCGGACCCGTCGCCCTTCGGTGGTGGAGGGCTCGGGCATCGCTCGGACCAGCATCGCAGCAGCTGCGACATTCTGGCTAGCGCGGTTAAAGATTGGGGGTGGCTCTCCCCCCTCGTTGTCGTTGATGCGGTGATGGACGTCGCGGGCCCTCCCTCGGGCTCCTCCGCCCTCACCGCGCCCTCGCTGCTCCTGCTCGAGAGTGTCTCGGAGCTGTTGCAGAAGGAGTCGGTCCTGTTCGACCTTGGCCTGAAGCTCGCGGAGCTGCTCCAGGTCTGGGCGACGATGCCCCCCGCGAACAGGATTCTCGTTCCGTGCTGCCGGGGCTACGAGGCGCGGAGGTGTGGCATCACCCGCCCCCGCCCGGGGTGGTGAATGGTTGCCTGTCCTTTCTTCCTCTTCGCCCGCCGTTGGCATCCCGAGCCCGACGTGGAAGCACTCACGGGATGGATCGTAAGTCCCTTCGTCGCCGGAGTCGGAATAGCCGAGGCAGTAGTCGCTTGCGGCCAAGAATCGGCGCAAAGCCCCAGGGTTGTGAAGTTCGGTGAAATCCACCCCGGGCCACGCCTCGTCCTCGTCCGAGGGGTCGGAGTGGGTGCTCAGGTCGAGAGCGAAACGCTGGCGGCGCTCCGAGGGGTGCTCGTGAGCGGCAGCGTAAGCGTAGGCGTAAGAGGTGGCGGCATTTCTCAACCCAAAGGGGTATGGGAACGGGGCCGTCTCCAGATTCTGCCCCGCCGGGGTCGGCTCTTCAGAGAGTGGCGGAGCGGGGTTAGATGACTGGGCATCGCCGTAAACCCCCGGCGATTTTCCTTTGTCCAGGCTCAGGTCAGACAGGTCCCCAGCCAGGGACCCCGTACCAACAGCTGGTCGTAGGATATCGGCGGGGAGTGGCGTGCCGCCCCGGGCTCGCGTAGCGTCGGGGTGGCCTTGCTCGCGCCGTGCCTGGCGAGCGTGGCGAGAGCGGCCGCCCGGGCGCCGCCTGCGCCTGGGCTGCCGGGGCGCGACTTCGTCGTCGGACGGTGGGGTTCGAGGAGTGAGGAGCACCATGTCGTACTCATGCCCTAGAGACATGAACTCTAGGCTCCCGAACCAAACTATGGTGCCGAGACGCAATGGTCGTATGTGGTCTGCCATCCGGAACTTGCTAGGATGACGAAGCTGACACGCAGAGGCCCCTACCTGGCGCGCCAACTGTCGGTGTTTCGGAACCGGGGGTCCCTCAACCAACGAGTGAATTTGTGCTGCGTGCCCCTAATCCCGGATGGTGATGCAAAGAGACACAAGGTTTATACTGGTTCGGGCAATCGAGGCCCTACGTCCAGTCTGAGAGATCGATCTTGTATTCCTTGCACCGGAGTGCTTGTAGTAGGGGGTTACAAGCTAGGTGAGAGAGGGGGATAGCCCCAGGTCTCGGCGAGGGTGGTGCGGGCTGCTTGAGACGTTGTTCTCAAGCAGCGTAGAGGTGTCTAGTTCTATCGGTGTGTTCGTCCTTCTGTCCGTCCCCCCAGAAATGGCCCTGACTACCTCCTTTTATAGTTACAAGGAGGAAGCGAGAGGTACATGAGAAGGCTACTATTTGCTGACGTATTCCGCTTCCTGGAGCAGTATGGCGTCGTGGGAGTTCCCGTCGATGTCTAGTCAGTATGGTCTTCAAGGCTGACGACATGCTGCGCTCCTTGTACTTTTGTTGACTTGGTGAAGTGTCGAGGTCTGGTGGCTGCTGTAGTAGGCTGTGTCCGAGACCTGCCGTGCGCTGAGGCCGAGACCCTACTAGTGCTGAGGCCTGCTGTGCCGAGGCCTTTAGCAGGTGGCAATGTGAGGTCTGGGCGGCCATCGTCGATAGTTGATTTAGGCGGAACAGTGCGGAACGTGCGTCTACAGGATACGGTACCATGCATTGTCAGTAAGGGATGGTAAAAAGGCGATTTGACCGTTGTCCTGTTCGCTCCTGTCGCGGCGTACTGCCGATCGTGGCTTACGTAGTGGGGGCAGCTGGGCGCATTAATTGGATGCGATAGCCTGCCAGAGTGACTTTTGAGGCAGGAGGCGACGAGGTTGCGGGACGAGCCCAGCCTCGGGCGAGGCGGAGCATGGCCAGTTCGCCCGAGGCCCTACCGGGAGCCTCGGGCGAGGCGGAACTCGGTTAGTTCGTCCGAGGCCTATCGGGGGTCTCGAGCGGGGCGGAGCGGTCGGTTCGCTGGTCCCGAGGTCACAGGAACCCTGGTTCTGACTCCCCACGTCGTGTTCGTCCTTGGTGCAGGAGTTTAGGCAGCACAGTAGCCGGTAATCCCTGCACAGTCCCGTCGTGGATGGCAGGGTGCTGACGTGACGGACGTCTGGTCTGCCACTTCGCTGTACTGTGCCGTCGTGTGGTTTGTCGGAGTGGTTGAGCGCCTCGATGGGACGTGCGGAAGTGACATGCGGGTCATACTCGGTCTTATGCGTCGTGGGGCTCCAGTACGGCTTGATGCAGGACATGGCGGGCGACGTGCTGGTTGCCGTGTAATGACGTCGTAGGGAGCAGTGGCTCTGCAGATGCCGAGGCCGAGCCATCGTGGGGGGCTCGGTGGTCATGGACCCTCAGGCTGCCGAGCCCGTGAAGCAAACTGTCGAGGCCTTGGGGGGAGCTATTAGCCCTGGGTACTGATACCGAGGCCACAGTAGCCCAGATGTGGCTCCCCACGCTGCATTGTCCTCGGAGCAGGAGCTGGCAGCATAGTGAGGCATGGGCGTCACGGTGGTTAGTACAGTGGCGGGTAACCCCTACCCAGTCCTGCCTCCTGTCCCGTCAGTCGCTCTGCGGTACTGTGCCGAGCATGCGGCTGGTGTCAGGGGCAGCAGTCGGCTGAGTTAATGCGACACGGCGTTTTGTCAGAGGGACGGGAGGAGGAAGAGGCAGCGGAGTGCTGCCGAGCCCGCCTCGCGCGAGACGGAGGGTCGGTGGCCCGGCCGAGGCCTGCGGCGAGGGGGCCTCGGGCGAGTCGGAGAATTGCAGACCTCGGCGATGGGGCCTCGGGCGAGTCGGAGAATCGGCCGAGGCCAGCAGCGTTTAGCTGGTTTCGATTTTTACGAAGTCTAAGTAGTCGTTTTTTGGATCTTGCTTAGGGTACCCCTTCTCACGGTATCCGACACCATCCGAGCCAGACGCGCAGATACAAATTTACTACCCGGTGATCCAAAACACCGACAGTTGGCGCACCAGGTAGGGGTTTTTTGCGCGTCTCGACGTCCACATCAGGCCTCAGATGGCTAGTCATGGTGTCAGTTGGGTCCCAAGAGCGCACGTGCGCTTCGGGAACCTGGACTTCATCATCATGATGGAGAAAGAGTTGACTCAGGCTCCCGCCGCCATCTAGCCTCTCCACTCTATCGGCCTCGATGCGATCATCGAGGCGCTTGAGGAGCTGTAGCTGCACGCACCGAAGGCCTGTGCCCCCCGGAGCGACCAACTTGGCTTCAATTATGGGAGGCTAGAGCGCCAGCTCAACGTCTTCCTTGGACGCTGACCGTCCTGGGAGGACCTATGCTGCCTCACCTTCTCGTTCGCCAACATCATGACGCAACTTGCCGGAGGGGAACCGCTCTCCCCAGAATACCTCATCCGGAGCGCCCCGACAGCATTTTTGTTCGGTCTATGCAATGCCGCAAGGACCATTGGCCACCTTGTGGCGCAACGCATGCACCCATCCCCTACGAACGATGAGTTCATGGGGATGACCGATTACGTCATGGAATCTTTCCATGACCTTCTCGTGGGAGATTCAGAGTCGCCCTCTGACTCTGACTCCAGCAGGGGAGCCATCAACCCTCATGAGAATGTTTTATGGTAGGTACCCCCAAGGGACGCGTCGAAAACATCCATGAGGGAGGGGCTACCCCACCTAACAACCTCGACGATGAGGTCGAGGAAGATGCAGGGGCCCTTCCTCGCGTGTGGATGGAACAGCTAAGGGCGCGACGCTAGGAGCTCAAGGATGCATGACTCTAACTCGAGTGGGAGCGCGTAGAGCTCAAGCGAGAGCTCGGGTGCCATGGTGAAAGGTCCTTGTGTGGTTTTGGTAATTGAGTGACAACCTAGGTGGACTAATGGTATTCATGTGAGATACACAGGTGATTAGTCTACAAGTACATGTGTGTGAGCAACATATGCCATGAAGGAGAAAATGGCTTGGAGATATTGCAAAGCTCACACATGTGATGATGAAGGAGCTCATTGCACATGAGACATGACATTGAGTCATGTGATCAAGGTGGAGAAGATCAAGACAAGACTTGGCTTGATAGACCGGTTGCAAGCATGAAGGACAAGTCAGAGGCTTTGGAGCGATGGACCGCGTGGCGGTGAAGCTTGAGCAAGACTTGGCGCCGATAGATGAAGGCAATGGTGAAAAGCAAGCGAAGTCAAGATCGATGAACCAATATGATCACGTGATGATATGAAGTGGATCATATCATTGTTGATCGTGTTGATGCATGTGTTGCATCGACATTGGAGGAGATGGAATGGAATGCGCAAGGCAAAGGTATAACCTAGGGCATTTCATTTCACCGGTCATAGGTGTGTAGAGAAGTTGATGACCGGGTTTAGGATAGATGGCCGTACTATCTAGAGGGGCAAACTTGTTTGCATATCGGTCATTTAGTGCCACTCGAGTGATCTAACTTTGCATCATCGCTAGGATTGAGTGGCGTGGAAAGTTGAGTGGCTAATCCTTTGAAAATGATTAGGAAAATGCTAACACACATACACATAGTGGTGTACACTTGGTGGTGTTGGCACATTTACAAAGGAGATGAAGTTGGAGTTGATGTGGATCAACTCAGTGAAGGAACGGAGGCAAGGGTTCGAACTCCACCGGTGGAGTGTCCGCCCGTAAGTGCGGATAGTCTGATGGTGCCACCGGTGCCCTATACAGAAAAGATAGGGTCTCACAGAGTGCACCGAACACTGGTCATGCGGTGACCGAACGCTGGGGTCCTACATCCGCTCAATTGTGATAGACAGCGTGTAGGCATCGGTCATCGACCGGACGCTGGCGCTGGAAGTGACCGGACGCTGGCTGTGTGCGTCCGGTCAAGGTGACGTGTGGTGATGCAGGCAAAGCAGCGTAGCTGGAAGTGACCGGATGCTGGTGCTGTGTCCGATCGCGACCGACCAGATGTGTCCGGTCATGTCTGGTACCTTACTAGAAACGACCGGACGCTGGGGTTGCTGTGTCCGGTCAGTTGAAGCTATTGCGTCCGGTCAACAGATGACCGTTGAGATCGAGCGAATAGTGTTTGAAGAAGGGGACACGTGGCGTGCATCGCATGACCGGACGCTAAGGTCCAGCGTTCGGTCAATCAGACCAGAGCGTCCGGTCGTCCCAACATTTGCCCAGTGAAGAGGTAACGGCTAGTTTAGCCCGTGGGGCTATAAATAGAAGGGGGTCTCAGCCATGGCAAGGGTGGAGCACCTCAGGGGACTTTGTGTCCATGCTTGAGAGTGCTTGGGAGCCCTCCATCTCACATATACTTGATAGTGATCATTCGATTGTGTGAGAGAGCGATTCTAGTGCGATTGTATCGTGAGGTTGCATTGAGTGGCACTAGGTGATCGAGTTGCAAGCTAGTGGTGCTTGTTACTCTTGGAGGTTGCCACCTCCTAGATGGCTTGGTGGTGGTCTCCATTGAAGCCCGCAAGAAGCTTGTGCGGTGCTCCGAAGAAGAGCTTTATGTGGGGCATTATGCTCGCCCCGCGGGAGCCGCAAAGAGCAACTCTAGTTGAGCGTGTCATTGAGCTACCCTCACTTTTGGGGTAGGTTCTTGTGGTGCCTGATGTGCGGGCTTAGCGGGTGATGCTAATTAGCCGCCGAACCACCAAGTAAGCGGTCGACACAACAGGGACGTAGCGTGTTGGCAAGCACGCGAACCTCGGGAGAAAATCACCGTGTCAACCTAGTTCTTCCCGTTGGTTTGCAATCCCCTTACACAAGCTTGTGATTACTTTTATATACGTTATGCTTGTGTAGTTGCTCTTGTAATTAGTTGGCTTGTGTAGCTTACTAGTTACCTTCTTGCTTGTGTAGCATAGAAGTAGCTCCCTTGCGTGGCTAATTTGGTTTGTGTAACCTTGTTAGTCACTTTGCTTAGTTTGTGTAGCTAAGTATTTGCGCTCTCTAATTTGGCATTGGTTGCCTTGTTATTGAGCATTGCTAGTGAGCTTAGGTGGCTTTGTGCTTTTGCTTACTAGCTTATGTAGGAGCTCCCTTGTTGCTTAAAGTACTAGTGGCATAGGTTTGTGTGACCTTGCTTCTAGAATTGGTTAGGCAAGCTCTAGCTAGTCCGGCACCTTTGTTGCTTAATCAATATCTTTGGAAGGTGCTAGAGAACATAGATAGAGGGGTGTAGTCTTGGCTAGACCAATAGTTATATTTCCGCACTTGTTTCTGTTAGCCAACACAATTAATTTTAGAAAGGACTATTCACCCCCCCTCTAGTCTGCCATCTCGACCTTACACACGGAGACAGTGGGCGTGTGCATGGCATGGCCCACGACGTGAACCAGAGGATCATCAAAGACGATGGAGCCCTCCCACACTTCGCCCGGGTAAGCTACAACATCGTTGTCACGGCGGCCTTGCTCCGATGGCTCCTAGAGCCCACGACACCCGAGGATCGTCAGGCCCATCTTTAGATCCGCATGCTGCTCGAGCACGTAGCAGTGCAGCAGGAGGAGAGCTCGCTATATCGGCGATGTGAGCTCGACGCTAGTCAGCACGCGCACTTAGGATGACATGTCGGGGACGTGTCTGTCCACCAGGCACCTTATGCCGGTGGGGGCGTGCCACAGCCCCGGTGCATGAGTGTCTCGGCCTCCACCATGACGCACGAAACACCCTAGATGCCCGTAGGCGTGGATGAAGCGACGAGAGAGAGGAAGCCGGCCGTGGCTACCACCTTCATCACGGTGGACGCTATGACAACGGCGAGGACCGGAGCCCGAGCCCTGACACACCGAGGCCTTAGGCCTTTGGCCGACACATCCTCAATGTTGCCTTCCCACCGCGGTACCGATCACCGACCAACATCCCAAAATACTCTAGGGAAACTAACCCCAGACTATGGCTCGAGGATTACTGGCTTGCCTACTAAGCAGGTGGAGCGGATAGTGACAATTTCATTATCCACAACCTCCCATTGTTCCTGGCCGATTCATCGCGAACATGGTTGGAGCACCTTTCGCCCAACCGGATTCAAAGCTGGGAGGACCTAAAGGAGATTTTTGTGGGAAACTTCTAGGGCACCTAGGCACATCCTAGGAACCCATGGGATTTCAAAAACTACAGACAGAAGTCTAAGGAAACTATTCGAGAGTACATCTGTCTCTTCTCCTAGCAGTGCAACGAGCTGCCCGACGTTGCCGACGTCGACGTTATAGGAGCCTTCCTGTCTAGGACCACCTGCAAGTCCCTAGTTCTCAAGCTAGGATGTAAGGGTTTGTGAACCACCAAGGAGCTCCTCGACATTGCCACTAGTCACGCCTAAGGCGAGGAGGCGGTCAAAGCGATTTTCGATCGCCTTAAGGGCAAGGCAAAGCGAGACAAGGATGCCGGTGAAGGTGCCTCCAACCGCTCCAACAAGATGAAGAACAAGCAGCGACATGAGGGCTCGCTCATGGATCAATTACAGGATGAAGACCCTTACCTTCGAGGTGGTTGGGTTCCACGGGACCTACCATGCCATCCTAGGACGTTCATGCTACACGAAGTTCATGGTTGTCCCCAACTACACCTATCTGAAGTTGAAGACGTCGGGTCCGCATGGGGTCATCACCATCGGCACCTCCTTCCAGCACACCTACGAGTGCGAGGTCAAATGCTGTGAACACGTTGCGATGATTGTCGCCTCCAAAGAACTCGCGACCATCAGGGAGGAGGTCGTCCCAACATTTGCCCAGTGAAGGGGTAACGACTAGTTTAGCCCGTGGGGCTATAAATAGAAGGGGGTCTCGGCCATGGCAAGGGTGGAGCACCTCGAGGGACTTTGTGTCCATGCTTGAGAGTGCTTGGGAGCCCTCTATCTCACATATACTTGATAGTGATCATTCGATTGTGTGAGAGAGCGATTCTAGTGCGATTGTATCGTGAGGTTGCATCGAGTGGCACTAGGTGATCGAGTTGCAAGCCGGTGGTGCTTGTTACTCTTGGAGGTTGCCACCTCCTAGATGGCTTGGTGGTGGTCTCTGTTGAAGCCCGCAAGAAGCTTGTGCGGTGCTCCAGAGAAGAGCTTTGTGTGGGGCATTGTGCTCGCCCCGCGAGAGCCGCAAAGAGCAACTCTAGTTGAGCGTGTCATTGAGCTACCCTCACTTTTGGGGTAGGTTCTTGTGGTGCCCGACGTGCGGGCTTGGTGGGTGATGCCAATTAGCCACCGAACCACCAAGTGAGCGGTCAACACAACAGGGACATAGCGTGTTGGCAAGCACGCGAACCTCGGGAGAAAATCACCGTGTCAACCTAGTTCTTCCTGTTGGTTTGTAATCCTCTTACACAAGCTTGTGATTACTTTTATATACATTGTGCTTGTGTAGTTGTTCTTGTAATTAGTTGACTACAAGTTCACTAGACAAGGTTGATGATGATGCCACAAGTGTTGCAAATGATGATGCTACCCCATGCACACTTGATGGTTATGATGATGGATCATGCCCGGATGACATTGCTACTACAAGCTCTCCTACTTCACCGCATTGCTTCATGTCACAAGGTGACACCAAGGTATCAAATGATAATGTGATTGATCATGTTGATTCATATGATGAGCTTGTTAGTAGACTTGCTAGCATGACCATGTCTTTAGAAAATGAGAAAGCTAAAACATTGAAATTGGAAAACGAAAACTCATTTCTAAAGAACTCTTGTGAAGAACATAAGAAATTACTTGATGCTTTCAAATCTTCACATGATGAGCTAAAATTGAATCATGAGACACTACTTGCATCTCATGATGAATTATTAGAACAACATGCTTTTCTAATTAAAGTGTTAATAAAGAAACTTAAAAATAGTGAGAGCTCATCACATGGGTCAATTGATCAATCACATATTATTGCTAACCCTTGTGATGTAGGCAAGAAGCATGTATCCACCTCTTGTGATGATTTATTAGCTATGCCATATTCTTCGCATATAGATACTTGTTCTACTTCTATGTCTTGGGAGACTAACCTTTTGAAGGAGAACAACGAGCTCAATGAACAAGTGAAGAAATTGAGCAACAAGTTAGAGAGGTGCTACAACTCTCAAGTCACCTTTGAGCATATGTTGAAGACTCAAAGAAACTTTGGTGACAAGAGTGGAGTCGGCTTCAAGACTAGCAAAGTCAATCATCAAGAAAGCCGCAATGACATAAGTGGCATTGGCTTCAACAAGAGCAAGATCAAGGATAAAAGATGGGGCAAGAGAAGATATGAAAGAGAGATGAAGAAGCAAGAACAAGAGAAGCTCTCTCATTTCATGTGCTTCAAGTATCATGAAGTGGGACATCTTTCAAATGGTTGCCCCAATGAAGAAAAGCTCAAGTTGAAGAAAGAAGAAGAGAGGCTAAGGCATGTGAAGTGCTTCAAGTGCCGCACTTGGGGTCACCTTACCTCTATGTGCCCAACCAAGCAATTGGTGAAGCAACTAAAAGAGCCTTAACCAAAGCCACAAGTTGAGCAAGAGAAGACACCCCAAGAGCAAATCAAGATCAACCATGAAGATGGTGGTGATTTGATGATAAAAAAGAAGAAAACAAGAAGGGGTGGAAAGATAAGGCATCAAATGCAAACTCAAGATGCCAAGATGATGAGCAAGAATGAAGACGAGAAGAAAGATTATGCTCACATCAAGTGCTTCAAATGTGGAAGTATAGGACACTTTGCCTCTAAGTGTCCTACCAAGCTTGAGAAGAAGGCTTAAGCAATCCATGAGAGGCAAAGCAATGAGAAGCACCATATGAGCAAGGAAGAGAAGGCTCAATCAAAGAGAAAGTGCTACTCATGCCGGGAAAGGGGACACATGGCACATTCATGTCCCCTAGGTAAAACTTCTAAGCCTATTTCAATTGATAATGATTCTATGCTTAGGAAGGATGATAATGGTACCTCTATGGTTGCTATTGCAAAATATCCCGCTATTCATACTAAGGCTATGCCTAAGTATGTTGCTACTAACTTGAGAGGAATCAAACTTGTTTGGGTACCATAAAAAAGTGGATGATTGATTGTAGGTACCATCGGCATTGGAGACTTAATTCAATTAATTTTATATTGATCATCATATGTTGAGTCAATATATGAAGCCTAGTGCACATCCAAACCCAATGCCAAGTGAAAATTGAGTAAAGTCCAAGTGCTATCAACATACAAGTGCTATAATTCAAGTTGTTGGTGATTCATTGATATATTTGATGACTTGCAAATAATTGAGTTGAAGCTTACTAGTTGGATGATCATGAGCTAACCAAGGTATATCTCTTGTTGATCATTTCATTTGGGTGCATATGAGTTGATTGAATTGGATAAATATGCAATGTTGCTTACTATGAGATGATTGAATGGATAATTGATTAGTAGTCAAGTTTGGATTAATTTGTGTTGGATAAGTTCATAAGATGATATTTAGTAAATGGATTGAATGGATTTATGTCTTGTGAAAGTATTCAAACGAGTTAGTTTCAAGTTTGATTCATATTTGATGAAGTATAGCTCAAGTGATTGAAATATGTCCTATATTGAAAATCTGAGTGAGCCGTGATCTTAGCCATGTTTGAGAAATCAAAACTTATCGGATTGGCATGAAAATTGGTGTACATGCTCTAGACTTATGGTATGAGATTCTGTAGAAATTTCATGAAAATTGGATAAGAAATGCTTCGGTTTTGGAGTGGTTCTTGTCAGCTATAGTGCAGAAGTTTTCAGCATGTAGCAGTGGTAGAAGAATTGAAATCTGGTATCAATTTAGAAGTCAAATGAAGCTCAAATTTTTACAGCTGCTATATAACTTAGTGAAGCACACCTCCACCAAATTTCGTAGTATTTGGATTTGTACTTTGGGAAATATGCTAATTCCTTTGAAGGGTACAAAATCTGTAAGAAAAGTGACAAATATTGGATTGATCTAGAGTCACTTTGATTGAAAGGTCCTCAAATTGGAAACATGTTTATAAGTAATTGAGGCATATAAGTTTGGTTTTGAGAAGATCTAGGAGCATGACAAGCAAAGATTTCAAGGCCATTTGATTGTGAAGTGTACTTTGCACACTGTTGGTACTCAAGATGAAGATCAAGATCAAACTCAAGTTGAAGATGAAATTTAAGTTCTAGATATGATTGGAGATCATTTGGTAGAAAGAAAATGACTTAAAGAAGGAATTAAGGTTACTCATCTAGTTAAGTCCATCACTTGGATCAATCAATCAAGTTATTTCAAGTGAGTGTCAAGGATGGTTTTTGGAGAGAGGTCACTTCTCCCTAGTGTAGGGGCTTGCCGCCTATGTGTAGGTGAACCAAGTGTGGTACTTGGAAAGCTAATATGGAAGTGGTGATCCGAGGAACATTTGAGATGCTTAGTTGAAGCAATCAAAAGGGTTGATCAAGAAAAGCAAGCAACACCCAAAAGAGAGCTAGTCATAATATTTCAAGTGGTATTCTCACGTTGATGCTCTCATACAAGCATTGATCAAAAGATGAAGCAAGCCAACCACAACAAGAAAGTGCACTTGATCATAAGTGATATTCATTTCATATGGGTGAAGAATGGAATTCAACATGGTATCTATTGGTTTTCACCAAGCTTATAATTGGACTTCACATTGCTATTGGAGTAATGAATTGGAATCTATGTGACTATCCTCTACTCCAACATAGCAAAGGTATCATTATAATGTGCATGATCATTTTATCCCTTACTAGTATGCGGTTAGTGCATATAGTACATGCTTCATAGGATCATGCATAACTAATGAAATGTTTAAATTCATAACCTACCACTATTGCTTGAATTATTACTTGATCTAGTGGTTAGTATATAAATTTGTTCATGAGCTAGTGATCCCAAGTACTTGATCTAATTTGGATTGCTAACAAGTGACAAGTACAACATTGGTAAGATAACCCTTGCAAGAGGTGTGAAGAAGCTTGTCATTGGTTCAAACCGGACTTGAAAGCTTAGGCAAATCAATTTAGTTCAAGTTAACCATAGAAGCTCATGATAGTGATAAGAGTATAAGCACAAGACAACAATGCAAATGGATATCTAGTTCGTTTGTTTCAAGTGGTATCTAGACTCAAGCATTTCATCAAGAATCTACAAATGATGTCTAGATCAACTCACAAGTGATATCCTATAAGTGGTACTTATGAAGATAGCAAATGTTCAAGAAATGTTTTTTATTGATAAATCCAACAAGTGGTTCCATACTAGAAAATTCTTTCAAGTGATATCATATCTACACATGGTATCAATCATGCAAGATGATGGTTCCACAAGTGATCCTCAACTTTAAGTGATCATCAAATGAAGAATGCATCCTTCACCTACAAGAGCTAAAGTGTATCAAATGGATGACCCATGCTATCACATAGGGGGAAGTGTCCCACAAATTGATCTCAAGATCAAAAATCTTATGTGTGGTATCTCAAGAAGCCCTACACAAGATACAAGTGGTATAAGTTACAAGTGGTATTTACAAATAGTGTCATTCCAACAATAAAGTGATGTCCATAAAAAATGCAAGATTCAAGCCTCAACCATCTACCCCAAATGCATACCTTTGCATCAATGAGAAGCACACCTTTTATGGAAATTGATGACAAAGGGGGATAGATTGTACAAAGATATGAAAGCTTTGAGATTGAGATTGTACAAGGGGGAGAGATAAGATATAAAAGCTCAAAGAAGTAGAGGTTGGACATGGACATGGACAAAGAGGGAGCAACATTGAAGAAAAGAGATGGATCAAAATTCTTGGACAAGAGAAGCACACAAGTAGGGGGAGCAAGCTCATGAACTTTGATTGATTGCATTTGATATATGCATATTCATATGCTTGCTTGCATTGCATAAGCTTTCAAATTCAATATGCATGCTTGTGTGGTGTATGCTAGTTGTAGACCTTGAATGATGATTTGATAACTAGCATGCATAGGATGATAGCTAGACCCTTGGTATGCTTTTCAAGTAATGCTAGTGCCTTGCTTTTAATGTTGATCTCACAAGGTATCTAGTGCTTTTATTTCCAAGTGATATCTAGCTAACCATGGTGCTAAGGATGAACTTAAAGGTGCAACTCCGATTGGTACATGCTTTAAAGGTTTATTCTATACACCTTAGCATCATTTAGTAGTAATTACCCTCCCACAATTTTAATCTATGCATATGCGCGAGCTTTAAATCAAACACTCTAGCACATATGTAGGGGGAGCTAATAATACCATCTCGGGTTTGTGGTACTTGTCCAAAATCATTTTCACATGGTAAAATTGCTTGGGCAAGCAACATGAATCCAAAAGAGCTTAATTTCCATATCTTTGTAGAGTTGTCATCAATTACTAAAAAGAGGGAGATTGAAAGGTCCTTGTGTGGTTTTGGTAATTAAGTGACAACCTAGGTGGACTAATGGTATTCATGTGAGATACACAGGTGATTAGTCCACAAGTACATGTGTGTGAGCAACATATGCCATGAAGGAGAAAATGGCTTGGAGATGTTGCAAAGCTCACACATGTGATGATGAAGGAGCTCATTGCACATGAGACATGACATTGAGTCATGTGATCAAGGTGGAGAAGATCAAGACAAGACTTGGCTTGATAGACCGGTTGCAAGCGTGAAGGACAAGTCGGAGGCTTTGGAGCGATGGACCATGTGGCGGTGAAGCTTGAGCAAGACTTGGCACCGATGGACGAAGGCAACGGTGAAAAGCAAGTGAAGTCAAGATCGATGAACCAATATGATCACGTGATGATATGAAGTGGATCATATCATTGTTGATCGTGTTGATGCATGTGTTGCATCGACATTGGAGGAGATGGAATGGAATGCGCAAGGCAAAGGTATAACCTAAGGCATTTCATTTCACCGGTCATAGGTGTGTAGAGAAGTTGATGACCGGGTTTAGGATAGATGGCCGTACTATGAAGAGGGGCAAACTTGTTTGCATATCAGTCATCTAGTGCCACTCGAGTGATCTAACTTTGCATCGTCGCTAGGATTGAGTGGCGTGGAAAGTTGAGTGGCTAATCCTTTGAAAAATGATTGGGAAAATGCTAACACACATACACATAGTGGTGTACATTTGGTGGTGTTGGCACATTTACAAAGGAGGTGAAGTTGGAGTTGATGTGGATCAACTCGGTGAAGGAGCGGAGGCAAGGGTTCGAACTCCACCGGCGGAGTGTCCGCTCGTAAGTGCGGACAGTCTAACGGTGCCACTGGCGGCCTATACAGAAAAGATAGGGTCTCATAGAGTGCACTGGACGTAGGTCACGCAGTGACCAGACGCTGGGGTCCTACGTCCGCTCAATGGTGATAGACAGCGTGCAGGCGTCGGTCATCGACTGGACGCTGGTGCTGGAAGTGACCGGACGCTGGCTGTGTGCGTTCGGTCAAGGTGACGTGTGGTGATGCAGGCAGAGATGTGTAGCTGGAAGGGACCAGATGCTGGTGCTGTGTCCGATCACGACCGACCAGAAGCATTCGGTCATGTCTGGTACCTTACTAGAAACGACCGGACGCTAGGGTTGCTGCGTCCGGTCAGTTCAAGCTGTTATGTCCGGTCAATAGATGACCGTTGAGATCGGGCGAACAATGTTTCAAGAAGGGGACATGTGGCGTGCATCGCACGACCGGACGCTGAGGTCCAGCGTCCAATCAATCGGACCGGAGCGTCCGGTCGTCCCAACATTTGCCCAGTGAAGGGGTAATAGCTAGTTTTGCCCGTGGGGCTATAAATAGAAGGGGGTCTCGGCCATGACAAGGGTGGAGCACCTCGGGGGACTTTGTGTCCATGCTTGAGAGTGCTTGGGAGCCCTTCATCTCACATATACTTGATAGTGATCATTCGATTGTGTGAGAGAGCGATTCTAGTGCGATTGTATCGTGAGGTTGCATCGAGTGGCACTAGGTGATCGAGTTGCAAGCCGGTGGTGCTTGTTACTCTTGGAGGTTGCCACCTCCTAGACGGCTTGGTGGTGGTCTCCGTTGAAGCCTGCAAGAAGCTTGTGCGGTGCTCTGGAGAAGAGCTTTGTGTGGGGCATTGTGCTCGCCCCACGGGAGCCGTGAAGAGCAACTCTAGTTGAGCGTGTCATTGAGCTACCCTCACTTTTGGGGTAGGTTCTTGCGGGCTTGGTGAATCTCGGGAGAAAATCACTGTGTCAACCTAGTTCTTCCCGTTGGTTTGCAATCCCCTTACACAAGCTTGTGATTACTTTTATATACATTGGGCTTGTGTAGTTGCTCTTGTAATTAGTTGGCTTGTGTAGCTCACTAGTTACCTTCTTGCTTGTGTAGCATAGAAGTAGCTCCCTTGCGTGGCTAATTTGGTTTGTGTAACCTTGTTAGTCACTTTGCTTAGTTTGTGTAGCTAAGTATTTGCGCTCTCTAATTTGGCATTGGTTGCCTTGTTATTGAGCATTGCTAGTGAGCTTAGGTGGCTTTGTGCTTTTGCTTACTAGCTTGTGTAGGAGCTCCCTTGTTGCTTAAAGTACTAGTGGCATAGGTTTGTGTGACCTTGCTTCTAGAATTGGTTAGGCAAGCTCTAGCTAGTCCGGCACCTTTGTTGCTTAATCAATATCTTTGGAAGGTGCTAGAGAACATAGATAGAGGGGTGTAGTCTTGGCTAGACCGATAGTTATATTTCCGCACTTGTTCCGGTTAGCCGATGCAATTAATTTTAGAAAGAACTATTCACCCCCCCTCTAGTCCGCCATCTCGACCTTACACATGGAGACAGTGGGCGTGCGCATGCCATGGCCCACGCATGAACCGGAGGATCATCAAAGACGATGGAGCCCTCCCACACTTCGCCTGGGTAAGCTAGAACATCGTTGTCACAGCGGCCTTGCTCCAATGGCTCCCGGAGCCCGTGACACCCGAGGATCGTCAGGCCCATCGCTAGATACGCATGCTGCTCGAGCGCGCAGCGGTGCAGCAGGAGGAGAGCTCGCTATATCGGCGATGTGAGCTCGATGCTAGTCAGCATGCGCACTTAGGATGACATGTTGGGGATGTGTCTGTCCACTAGGCACCTCATGCCGGTGGGGGCATGCCACAGCCCCGATGCATGAGCGTCTCGGCCTCCACCGTGACGCATGAAACACCCTAGATGCCCGTAGGCGTGGATGAAGCAACGAGAGAGAAGAAGCTGGCTGCGGCTACCACCTTCATCACGGTGGACGCTATGACAGTGGTGAGGACCGGAGCCTGAGCCCTGACACGTCGGGGCCTCAGGCCTTTGGTCGACACATCCTCAATGTCGCCTTCCCACCGTGGTACCGATCACCGACCAACATCCCAAAATACTCCAGGGAAACTAACCCCGGACTGTGGCTTGAGGATTACTGGCTTGCCTACTAAGCAGGTGGAGCAGATAGTGACAATTTCATTATCCGCAACCTCCCATTGTTCCTGGCCGATTCGTCGCGAACATGGTTGGAGCACCTTTCGCCCAACCGGATTCAAAGATGGGAGGACCTAAAGGAGATTTTTGTGGGAAACTTCTAGGGCACCTAGGTGCATCCTAGGAACCCATGGGATTTCAAAAACTACCGACAGAAGTCTAAGGAAACTATTTGAGAGTACATTTGTCGCTTCTCCCAGCAGTGCAACGAGCTGCTTGACGTTGCCGACGTCGATGTTATAGGAGCCTTCCTGTCCAGGACCACCTGTGAGTCCCTGGTTCTCAAGCTAGGATGTAAGGGCCCGCGAACCACCAAGGAGCTCCTCGACATCGCCACCAGTCACTCCTAAGGCGAGGAGGCGGTCAAAGTGATTTTCGATCGCCTCAAGGGCAAGGCAAAGCGAGACAAGGATGCCGGTGAAGGTGCCTCCAACCGCTCCAACAAGATGAAGAACAAGCAGCGACATGAGGGCTCGCTCATGGATCAATTACAGGATGGAGACCCTTACCTTTGAGGTGGTTGGGTTCCATGGGACCTACTATGCCATCCTAGGGTGTTCATGCTACGCGAAGTTCATGGTTGTCCCCAACTACACCTATCTGAAGTTGAAGACGTCGGGTCCGCATGGGGTCATCACCGTCGGCACCTCCTTCTAGCACGCCTATGAGTGCGAGGTCGAATGCTGTGAACACGTTGCGATGACTATCGCCTGCAAAGAACTTGCGACCATCTAGGAAGAGATCATCGAAGAAGCACCCGACCCCAAGCGGTCGGTCAGGTCTTTCGAGCCCATGGAGGTCGCCAAGGAGGTCCTCATAGACCCCAGCAACTCCAAGGGCAAAGTGGTGCGCATCGGCACCACACTTTCCTTAAATAGGAAAGCATGCTCGTCGACTTCCTCTACGCAAATAGAGACATTTTTACATGGAGACCCTCGGACATGCCAGCCATTCCGAGAGAAATCACCAAGCACGCCTTAAATATTAGGCCAAGCTCCAAACCGGTGAAGCAGCGCCTGCGTCGCTTCGACAAGGAGAAACACAGGACCATCGGCGAGGATATTGCGAAGCTTTTGGTAGCCAGATTCATCAAGGAGGCGTATCACCCTAAGTGGTTAGCCAATCCTATTCTTGTAAGAAAAATGTGTGGGAAATGGAGAATGTGTGTTGATTACATGGATCTCAACAAAGCATGTCCAAAGGATCTGTTTCCTTTGTCGCACATAGACCAAGTAGTGGACTCGACCTCATGGTGCGAAACCCTTTGCTTCCTTGATGTATACTCCGGGTACCATCAAATCACTATTAAAGAGTCCGACCAGCTCGCGACGTCTTTCATCATCCTATTCGGATCGTTCTGCTACGTCACAATGTCGTTCGGTCTGAAAAACACGGAGGCTACGTATCAACGTTGTATGCTCAAGTGTTTTGGGGACCTCATCGACCAAACCATTGAGGCCTACATAGATGACATCGTGGTTAAGTCCAAATGGGCTAACCAGGTCATAGCCGACCTAGAGCAGACCTTCGCGAACCCTCCGAGCAAACGGCATCAAACTCAACCCCGAGAAATATGTTTTTGGGGTCCCGAGGGGTATGCTGCTGGGTTTTATCATCTCCGAGCTCGGCATCAAAGCCAACCTAGAGAAGATTTCGACAATCACGAGGATGGGCCTAATTTAGAACATAAAGGGGGTACAATGAGTTACAAGGGTGCCTCGCCGTGCTCAGTCGCTTTATCTCACGCCTCGGCGAACGAGGTCTCCCCCTTTATCGGCTTCTAAAGAAAGCTGACTGTTTCGAATGGACACCCGAGGCCTAGGAGGTACTTGACAAGGTCAAGCAGCTCCTGATGAAGGCCCCAATCCTGGTCCTCCCGACCAAAGAGGAACCGCTCCTGCTCTACAATGTGGCACCACACAAGTGGTCAGCGCCGCTCCGGTGGTAGAGTGGGAAGAAGAGGGACACACCCTCAAAGTACAGTGTCCCATGTAGTTCATTAGCGAGGTCTTGTCCGATTCCAAGACTCGCTACCCCTAAATCTAGAAACTCCTATACGCCATCCTTATTGCCAAGAGAAAGTTGCATCACTACTTTGAGTCGCACCTGGTGATGGTCATGACATCCTTCCCTCTTGGTGAGGTCATCCAAAACCGGGATACCACAGGAAGAGTCGCGGAGTGGGCACTCGAGCTAATGGGTCAGGGCATTTTGTATGCCCCTCGGACGGCCATCAAGTCCCAAGTGCTGGCCTATTTCATTATAGAATGGACCAAGATGCAAATGCCGGCGTGGGGCTGGTCTTTGTTTCACCCCTTGGAATATATGGTTCACATCCATTTCCCTACCTCCAATAATGTGGTCGAGTATGAGGCATTCATCAGTGGCCTACGCATCATTGTCGAGTTCGGCATCTGATGGCTTGACGTCTAAGGTGACTCCCAGCTGGTCATCGACCAAGACATGAAGGAGTCAAGCTGCCACAGTGCTAAGATGGCCACGTATTGCCAAAAAGTCTGCCAGCTAGAGGACAAGTTTGATGGCCTCGAACTCAATCACATCCTGAGTTGGCTCAATGAGGTGGCCAACACGCTGGTGAAAATGGCGTCCGGCCAAGAGCCGGTGCCAACAGACATCTTTGCCAGCGATCAGTATAAGCCCTCGGTCCGCTATGAGGAGCCAAAACAGACCAGTGATGGGCCACCTGCCCTAGGCTTAGGGGCTAACCGACCATCGGCTCCATCCAACCTCAAAGTCATAGAGCTTGACGAAGATCCGGCGGTAGAGCCCGACCCTCTAGCCGATTGGAGGATGCCTTACCTCGACTACCTCCTCCGTGAGGTGCTATCGATGGACAAAATAGAGGCTCGGTGGCTCGTGCATCATGCCAAGTCCTTCATCGTTATTGAGGGCGAGCTCTACAAGCGAAGCCACACTAGGATCCTATAGCACTACATCTCCATCGAACAAGGGAAGCAGTTGCTGAGAGATATCCGTGGTGGGGTCTGTGGGCACCATGCCACACCTAGGACCCTAGTCAGAAATGCATTCCTACAGGGCTTCTACTAGCCGACCATAGTAGCTGACGCTGAATAGATTGTGTGCACCTACGAAGGATGTCAATACTACGCTCGGCACACTCACCTGCCGGCCCAAGCGCTCCAAACGATCCCCATAACATGGTCGTTCGCGGTATAGGGGCTCGATATGGTTGAACCTCTCAAGAGAGAGCTCGGGGGCTATACGCACTTGCTTGTCACCATATACAAGTTTACAAAGTGGATAGAGGCTCGGCCGATCTCCATGATCAAGTTTGAGCAAGCCGTCCAGTTCTTCCTTGACATCGTCCATCGCTTGGGAGTCCTGAACTCTATTATCATGGACAACGACACGTAGTTCATCGGGAAAAAGTTCCTCCGATTCTACGATGAATACCACATTCACATTGATTGGGCCACCGTGGTGCACCCCCACATGAACGGGTAGGTCGAGCGCGCTAATGGCATGGTCCTATAAGGCCTCAAGCCTAGGATCTTCAACCGGTTGAACAAGTTTGGCGGACGATAGGTTGTGGAGCTCCCCATGGTGCTCTAGAGCTTGAGGACGACCCCAAGCTGGGCGACCGGCTATACACCCTTCTTCATGGTCTATGGTTCCGAGGCGGTCCTCCCGACCAAACTTGACTATAGAGCACCGAGGGTCAGGACGTACAACGAGCAGGGAGGCAAGGCGTCCCTTAGGGACGCCATGGATTAGCTCGATGAAGTGCGCGACATTGCCCTCCTCCGCTCGGCCAAGTACCAGCAAGCGTTGTGCCGGTACCATAGCCATCGGGTGTAGGGTCATACCTTCAATGTCAGGGACCTAGTGCTCCACCTCGTCTAGAGAAATAAGAACCGCCATAAGCTCTCTACACCATGGGAGGGACCGTACGTTGTTGCGGAGGTGCTCTGGCCGGGCACCTACAAGCTCAAGACCGTCGATGATGAAGTCTTCATCAACACTTAGAACATCAAGCAGCTATGTCACTTTCACCCCTAATCTATGCATATGCTTATGAAAATTAAGAATGATGTTTCTAAAATGAAAAGCACTTTCTCTTATCGATTTCGCTATCATCTCCTCGATCTTTAGTGACACCCAACCCCAGCAATAGCCTGGGGCCAGGTCTCACTCGAGGGCTGATAAGAGCATACCTATTAAGAAGCAACCGCTATGCCCAAAACTTTCTCTCGTTAAGATCTAGAAGCAAGGGTTGCAGAAACAAATGCTAAGTAAAACTAGTCAGACTACAAGAAACCTACTCCCCAGCGTCTACGACGTTTTTGCTCATCAGTGTGATCAAAGTTTTTCCGCCCGCACCTTGAGCTTTACAGTCTTAACAACAGAAAGGGTCAGAACATATTAACCTTTTTATACATAAAAAAATGGAGAAGAGCCAAAAGTCTGTTCGGCCATAACAAAAGTTAAGAACTTGTCCACTTATTACAAGTTTGCCGCCTGACTTTTCTAACTAACTAATTTTCTAGGGGGATGAACGCATCCTCTATCTTGGTAGATAAGTCCTGTGCTAGAGGGGCCACCTCCTTCTCGATATCCTCCAACTCAGCGTCGAAGTAGATGGGCACGAAGCCTTGGCTCATCATCGCTAGATCGATGTTCTCATAATGAGAATGGACGATCACAAACGATCGGTGAACGTCATAGCGAAGCGCATCCCTCATGATCTCATGCCCTCGATCTATAATTCGGACGACACGAACTGTGTACGAGCTCATCTCCTACTCCGGGGCCAGCTCGAGGTCATCGAAGACCAGCTGAACTGCGACACGTAGGTAATTGTGCTCGTTGCTCTCTTTCAGAAGGGAGACCTTCACCTCATCGAGCTCCTTCTCCAGGCTACGGCTCTTCATCACCTCCATCCCAAGCTTGTCATCAGGACCTATCCAAGTCACATACCGACCGTGTCAAAAGGCCTACCACGGATTCAAGGGACAAAGACAACAATGGAAACTAGAGGATTACCGTCCATGTCCGCCTAAAGCCTGCGCACCTGAAAGGTCCTAATGGCTAGATGGGTGGTGAATAGCCTATTAAAAATTTCTACAGCAACACTTAACAAACCGGTTAGACAAATATGAGGCGAAGCAAGTGTTGCGCTAGCCTACTAAAAAGCAAGCCACCTTCCACAATTCTAGTTTATATAGTTTCTATCCACACAATAGCTATGACACTACACTAAGTTAGTGTGCTCTCAAAAGCTAACTAAAGAGCCACACTAACCAAACTAAAAATCTCTCACAACTAGCTACACTAAAGAGCTTTACAACTAGTTTGCGGTAAAGTAAAGAGAGTGAGCAAGAAGATTATACCGCCGTGTCGAGGAAGGAGCCAATCAATCACAAAAATGAATACCAATGAAGACCAATCACCTCAGAATCAAATGATGACACAATGATTTTTTTACCGAGGTTCACTTGCTTTCCGGCAAGCTAGTACTCGTTGTGGCGATTCACTCACTTGGAGGTTCACGCGCTAATTGGCATCACATGCCAAACCCTCAATAGGGTGCCGCACAACCAACATAAGATGAGGATCACACAAGCCACGAGCAATCCACTAGAGTACCTTTTGGCTCTCCGCCGGGGAAAGGTTAAGAACCCCTCACAATCACCACGATCGGAGCTAAAGACAAACACCAACCTCCGCTTGATGATCCTCACCGCTCCAAGCCGTCTAGGTGGCAGCAACCACCAAGAGTAACTAGAGAATCCCACAGCGAAACACGAACACCAAGTGCCTCTAGATGCAAACACTCAAGCAATGCACTTGAATTCTCTCCTAATCTCACAAAGATGATGAATCAATGATGGAGATGAGTGGGAGGGCTTTGGCTAAGCTCATAAGGTTGCTATGTCAATACAAATGGCCAAGAGAATGAACTTGAGTCAGCCATGGGGCATAAATAGAAGCCCCCACCAAATAGAGCCATTGTACCCCTTCACTGGGCACATCACGGGGTGACCGGATGCGCAGGTCATATTGACTAGACGTTGGACCTTAGCGTCCGGTCACACGATGTGTGCCACTTGTCCCCTCTCTTCAAATGTTGATCACCCGATCTCAACGGTTAAGTGAAGACTAGACACGCTGATGTGAAGTGACCGAACGCTGGATCTCAACGTCCGATCGTTTCCAGTAAGCATCCAGAAATGATTTTTCATGACCGGACGTGTCTGGTCATGCTCGACCGGACACACCTAGCGTCCGGTCACACGGCGACTCCCATGTGCGCTGCCATGTCAGCAGGACCGGACGCACCCTATCAGCATTCGGTCAATAAGTGACCTAGCGTTTGGTCAGAGACCGACGCTACGCGCCCTCTGCTGCCACTGACCGGACACGCCAGTCCAACCAAGACCAGCGTTCGGTCACTTACAGTGACCTCTGCCTTTTCTGTCTAGGGCGCCGGTGACACTCCGCCGGTGAAGTTCCTAACCCTTGCTCAAATGTGCCAACCACCAAGTGTATCACCTTGTGCACATGTGTGTTAGCATATTTTCACAAACATTTTCAAGGGTGTTAGCACTCCACTAGATCCTAAATGCATATGCAATGAGTTAGAGCATCTAATGACACTTTGATGACCGCATTTCGATATGAGTTTCACCCCTCTTAATAGTACATCTATCGATGCTAAATGTGATCACACTCACTAAGTGTCTCGATCACCAAAACAAAATGGCTCCTACCATTTATACCTTTGCCTTGAGCCTTTTGTTTTTCTCTTTCTTCTTTTCAATTCCAAGCACTTGATCATCACCATGGCATCGCCATCTTCATGTCATGATCTTCATTTGCTTCACCACTTGGAATGTGCTACCTATCTCATGATCACTTGATAAACTAGGTTAGCACTTAGGGTTTCATCAATTCACCAAAACCAAACTAGAGCTTTCAATCTCCCCCTTTTTGGTAATTGATGACAACCCTTACACAAAGATATGAATTTGAAATTCAATTGAATCCATGTTGCTTGTCCAAGCATATTTACTATGTGTAAAAGGATATGGATAAGTTTCATGAACTCCATATGGTAGCAATTGCTCCCCCTATATATGTGCTAAGAGTTTGGATTGTAGCTTGCACATATGCTTAAATAGAAAATATAGGAGACAATGTCTACCAAATGACGCTAAGGTATAAAAGATGGACCTTTGAAGCATGATACCAATCGGAGTGCACCATTATACCATCCTTAGCACCATGGTTAGCTCGATACCACTTGAAAACACTTGGAAATGAAATCACTAGATAAACTTATGCATGCTAGATTTTCATTTCATCATTCAAACCTACAACTAGCATACACCACACAAGCATGGATATTGAAATTTAAAACTTGTGCCATGCAAGCAGACATATGAAATGCACATTCAAATGCACCATATAAGTTCATGAGCTTGCTCTCCCTACTTGTGTGCTCGAGATTTTAATTGATCCCCTTCCTTTATCATATCTCTCCCCCATGTCAAATTATCCCTCTTTGTTGTCTTTTCACTATCTTTGTACACTATTTCTCCACCTTTGTCATCAATGACCACAAAGGCTTCAATTATAGATAGGTTAGGATTATCAATGTCAATCAATGGGGTGAGGATCATTTTCCAAAATTTGGTCCAATCTAGATCATTTGCCAAAGATATTTAACTCGGTTTGATCCAAGGACAAGCTTCTTCACACCTCCAAATAAGGGTTATCTTGTACCATGTAGAGTTAAACACTTAGAGCTCATTTTCTAGATCAAACACTAGGTTTACAAACCCACAAACATGTCATATGCTACCACTAGACCAAGATAAGCATAGAAGCAATAGTGGTACCATACAATCATCAAATTCATTTGATTTTCATGAATGAGCCTATTAAATGTGAAGGATGTCTAGATGCACTAAACATGTCCTTAGCAAGGATGTATGCCATGCCAATAAACTTTTACCTTGGATTGTTCGAAGGAGAGGCATGTCATATAAGTGGGGGGTGCATCAACACATATTCGAGAAATCCAATATGTTCAACTCATTCCTTAGCTTGCAAAACCTTTTCTCATCTAATGACTTCGTGAATATATCGGCAAGTTGATCTTCGATACCTACACTCTCAATGCAAATGTCCCCTTTTTGTTGGTGATCTCTTATGAAATGGTGGCGGACATCAATGTGTTTTGTTCTTGCATGTTGAACCAGATTGTTGGTCAACTTGATTGCACTCTCATTGTCACATAGCAATGGCGATTTCTTGAACTTGATTCCAAAGTCACTCAAAGTGGCCTTCATCCAAAGTATTTGTGCACAATAACTACCGACGGATATGTATTCGGCTTCGGCGGTTGATAATGCAACACTATTTTGCTTCTTTGATGACCATGAAACAAGTGATCTTCCCAACAATTGACATATGCCCGAGGTGCACTTCCTTTCAACCTTGCATCCCGCATAATCCGAGTCGGAGTAACCAACTAGCTCAAACTTTGCTCCTTTGGGATACCACAAACCAACATTTTGTGTATGTTTCAAGTACCTCAATATTCTCTTTGTAGCCTTCAAATGACTTTCTCTTGGTGAAGCTTGAAATCTTGCACACATGCATACACTAAACATGACATCCGGCCTTGATGCGGTCACATAGAGTAGGCTTCCAATCATAGACCGATATAATTTTTGATCCACCATGTTGCCACTTGCATCATTATCTAAATTACCATTTGTTCCCATTGGTGTGCTAATGACTTTGCTATCACTCATGCCAAACTTCTTGATCATGTCCTTGATATACTTGCCTTGACTCACAAAAGTACCATTCTTCAATTGCTTGATTTGAAGACCAATGAAGTAACTTAACTCTCCAATCATGGGCATCTCAAACTCATTAGCCATCATCTTTCCAAACTCATCACAAAAGTCTTGATTGGTTGATCCAAATATGATGTCATCAACATAGATTTGCAACACAAATAAATCTTTTCCAATCTTCTTGATGAAAAGAGTGGTGTCAAAATTGCCCATCATGAACCCTTTAGAGAGTAGGAAGTCCCTTAATCTCTCATACCATGCTCTAGGTGCTTGCTTTAAGCCATACAATGCCTTCTTTAACTTGTACATATGGTTGGGCTTCTTGTCATCTTCAAAACCAGGAGGTTGCTCAAATATACTTCTTCATTGATGTAACCATTGAGAAATGCACTCTTAACATCCATTTGGTAGAGTTTAATGTTGTGGGCACAAGCATAGGCTAGCAAGATTCTAATTGCTTCCAATCTAGCAACCGGAGCATATGTTTTTCCAAAGTCAAGACCTTCAACTTGTGTATAGCCTTGTGCTACCAATCTTGCTTTGTTCCTAACTACTATCCTATCTTGATCTTGCTTATTTCTAAAGACCCATTTGGTTCCAATCATATTGTGTCCCTTTGGTCTCTCTACAAATTCTCATACTTGATTCCTTGTGAAGTTATTCAATTCTTTATGCATAGCATTCACCCAATCAACATCCTTTAATGCTTCATCTATCTTCTTTGGTTAATGGATGACACAAATGAGAAGTGCTCACAAAATGAAGCCAATCTTGATCTTGTTTGTATACCTCTAGAAATATCACCAATTATAGTGTCCAATGGATGATCCCTTGCAATATTGGTTGGTTGGAGGATTAGAACTTGATTGCTTGCATTTGCTTTATCATTGGGTTAAGATGATGTACTAGCCACTTGATCTTGTTCATTCTCATGAGAGCCACTTGTACTAGCTTGATTTATATCATCTTGCACATTTGAGTTAGAGAGCACTTGCACTTGATCATCTTTATCATTATTCACTTGCCTAGGTCTCAATTCACCAACATCCATGTCCTTCATGGCATTTGAAAGTTGAATGCCTCTAACATCTTCCAAGTTCTCATTCTCTTCTTGTGAACCCTTGGTTTCATCAAATTCCACATCATGAACTTCCTCAAGAGTACCACTATCCAAATTTCAAACTCTATATGCTTTGCTTGTAGTGGAATAACCAAGTAGGAATTCTTCATCACATTTCTTGTCAAATTTGCCCAATCTAGTGCCTTTCTTCAAGATATAGCATTTGCAACCAAAGACCTAGAAATATGCAATGTTGGGCTTTCTACCATTCAAGAGCTCATATGGTGTCTTCTCTTTCAATGGGTGACAATAGAGGCGGTTGCTACAATAGCAAGCCGTGTTGATAGCTTCGGCCAAAAAAGATTGACTCACATTGTACTCACTAAGCATAGACCTTGCCATATCAATGAGTGTTCTATTCTTCCTCTTAACAAGGCCATTTGATTGTGGAGTGTACTTGGCCGAGAATTGATGTCTAATTCCAAATTCATTACACAACTCATCAATTCTAGTGTTCTTGAACTCACTACCGTTGTCATTTCTAACTCTCTTGATGGTTGTTTCAAACTCATTGTGAATGCCCTTAACAAATGATTTGAATGTTGTAAACACATCACTTTTGTCCATTGAAAAGAATACCCATGTGTATCTAGTATAATCATCCACTATCACAAAACCATATTTGTTTCCACCAATGCTAGTGTATTGAGTTGGCCCAAACAAGTCCATGTGCAATAATTCAAATGCTTTACTAGTGCCCATCATGCTTTCTTGGGATGGGTGTTTCCAACTTGTTTGCCGGCTTGACAAGAGCTACAAAGCTTATCCTTCTCAAACACAACATCTTTCAAGCCTCTAACCAAGTCATGCTTAACCAATCTATTTAATTGTTTCATTCCAACATGACCAAGCCTTCTATGCCATAACCAACCCATGCTAGACTTAGTGAACAAACATGTAGATAATTTAGCTTCACTAGCATTGAAATCAACCAAGTATAGATTCTCATATCTAAAGCCTTTCAAGATCAAGTTAGAGCCATCTACACTTATGATCTCTACATCATCTACCCTAAATATGCATTTGAATCCAAGATCACACAATTGAGCCACAGATAGCAAATTAAAGTTCAAGCTCTCTACTAGCAATACATTGGATATGCTCAAGTCATTAGATATTGCAATCTTACCAAGCCCTTTGACCTTGCCTTTTCCATTATCACCAAATGTAATACTATCATAACCATCATTGCTATTGGTGTTGATTGAGTTGAACATTCTTACATCACCGGTCATGTGTTGAGTGCACCCACTATCAAGAACCCAATGCCTTCCTCTAGCTTTGTAATTGACCTACAAAAGAAGATCAATTCTTTTAGGTATCCAAACTTGCTTGGGTCCTTGAAGGTTAGTTACTAAGCTCTTTGGTACCCAAATGGCTTTCTTCTTTGAGCCCATCCATGATTTACCAATGAACTTAGCCTTTACACTATTTGCACCCTTGGTAAGCATATAGAAAGAATCAAGCTTAATGGAGGATACATTAGCATTTTTGCTCTTGTTTTTGCATTCATGCTCCTTGTAATTAACTTGCTTGCAACTAGTGCAAAACCGACCATTGTTCTTCACAAAACTAGTCCTGTGAGGAACAAAAGCTGCCTTGCCTTTCTTGGGGGTATAGCCCAATCCCTCTTTGTAGAGAGAAGCTCTTTGGCTACCCAAGAACATAAGCAAGCGGTCATCACCATCATAGGCCTTAGCCAAGGTGTGAGTAAGCTTATTGACCTCCTTCTTGAGGTTCTCATTCTCAACCATTAGTGAGGCATCACAAGTGAAACCATCACTACTAGATGAGGTGGAAGTAGAAGTACTACAAGAAGGGTTAGCGGGAGCAACAATGATAGGCATAGATAATAATTCATCAATTATATCACAAGTCAGGCCTACATTGTAAGTTTCAACATGCTTCTTTTTATTTTGCTCATCAAGCAAAGAGGAATGAGCCTTTTCAAGCTTTTTGTGAGCCTTGCCAAGATTCTTATGGGCTTCCTCTAGCCTCTCATGAGATGCATTGAGCTCATCAAAGGCTTGCTTAAGGGCTTTTAGTTCCTTACGTAAGCTTTTGCATTCCCTTCTCTTGATGTCAAAGTGTTATTTAGCATCTTCTAGCATGTCAAATAGTTCATCCTTAGTAGGTTCATCATCATCACTATCACTTTTATTTTCATTTTCATTATCATATTCCTCATCACTTCTATCATCACAATTTTGTACCTTAGTGGCCTTAGCCATGAAGCATGATGGAGTGTTGAAGAGAGAAGGCTTCTCATTGATTGCAATGCTTGCAAGTGCCTTCTTCTTGGTGGTCTTGTCATCATCACTATCATCATCATCACTAGAGGAAGCATCACTATCCCAAGTGACCACATATGAACCACCCTTCTTCTTGAAGGTCATCTTGTCGTTCTTCTCTTTCGTTTCTTTCTTGTCCTTCTTCTTGTTCTTCTTGTTATCATCATCATTGTCGCTATTGTATGGACATTGAGCAACAAGATGATCTTTGCTTCCACATTTGAAGCACCTTCTTGACTCTTCCTTGTTCTTGGATGAAGATTCTTTCTTCTAGCATGGTACCCTTTCTTCATCATGAACTTGCCAAATTTCTTGACAAAGAGAGCCATCTTCTCATCATCATCATCATCCCATGAGCCATCATATTCACTTGATGTATCTTGCTTTGCCTTGCCCTTGGATGATGTGGCCTTGAATGCCACACTCTTCTTCTTCTCATCCTTCTTCTCATCTTTCTTCTCCTTCTTTTCTTTCTTCTCATCATCATCTCTATATGTATCATCGATCATTATATCTCCCAACACTTGGTTTGGTGTCATGGTGTCCAAACCACTCCTCACTAGAATAGTGACCAATGTGCCAAATCTTGAAGGTAAGCATCTCAAGAACTTATGGGAGAAGTCCTTGTCCTTCACCTCTTCTCCAAGTGCTTTGAGATCATTGATAAGCACTTGAAGCCTATGGAACATCTCCGACACACTCTCATCCTCCTTCATCTTGAAGCTTGCAAACTTCTCTTTGAGAATATATGCCTTTGCACCCTTCATGGCTTGAGTGCCTTCAAATGATTCCTCCAATTTCTTCCATGCCTCATGAGCTCTCTCAATATTCTTGATTTGCTCAAATGTTCTTTCATCCAAAGCATCATGGATGGCACTAAGAGCAATGTCATTATTTTGGAGTAGTATTTCTTCGGCGGCGGTGGGAGCCTCTTCATCTTCAATCTCAATCTTTGTCTCTACCACTTCCAAACCTTCCTATCGATTGACTTGATATAAGTTGTCATCTTGGCCTTCCAATAGGGATAGTTGGAGCCATTAAATTGGGGTGGCTTCTTTGTGTTGTTGATTTGAGCCATTTTTTTACACCGAAGGTTGTTAAGCCTCAAATCACGGTGACCTCGGCTCCGATACCACTTGAAAGGTCCTAATGGATAGAGGGGGGTGAATAGCCTATTAAAAATTTCTACAACAACACTTAACAAACCGGTTAGACAAATATGAGGCAAAGCAAGTGTTACGCTAGCCTACTAAAAAGTAAGCCACCTACCACAATTCTAATTTATATAGTTTCTATCCACACAATAGCTAAGACACTACACTAAGTTAGTGTGCTCTCAAAAGCTAACTAAAGAGCCACACTAACCAAACTAACAAGCTCTCACAACTAGCTACACTAAAGAGCTTAACAACTAGTTTGTGATAAAGTAAAGAGAGTGAGAAAGAAGGTTATACCACCGTGTTGAGGAAGGAGCTAATCAATCACAAGAATAAATAACAATGAAGACCAATCACCTCAGAATCAAATGATGACACAATGGTTTTTTTATCGAGGTTCACTTGCTTCCCAGCAAGCTAGTCCTCGTTGTGGTGATTCACTCACTTGGAGGTTCACGCGCTAATTGGCATCACACGCCAAACCCTCAATAGGGTGCCGCACAACCAACACAAGATGAGGATCACACAAGCCACAAGCAATCCACTAGAGTTCCTTTTGGCTCTCCGCTAGGGAAAGGTCAAGAACCCCTCACAATCACCATGATCGGAGCCAGAGATAATCACCAACCTCCGCTCGACGATCCTCATTGCTCCAAGCCATCTAGGTGGCGGCAACCATCAAGAGTAACAAGGGAATCCTGCAGCGAAACACGAACACCAAGTGCCTTTAGATGCAAACACTCAAGCAATGCACTTGGATTATCTCCCAATCTCACAAAGATGATGAATCAATTATGGAGATGAGTGGGAGGACTTTGGCTAAGCTCACAAGGTTGCTATGTCAATACAAATGGCCAAGAGAATGAGCTTGAGCCGGCCATGGCGCTTAAATAGAAGCCCCCACCAAATAGAGCCGTTGTACCCCTTCACTGGGCACATCACGGGGTGACCGGATGCGCTGGTCATATTGACCGGACGCTGGACCTTAGCGTCCGGTCACGCGATGCGTGCCACTTGTCCCCTCTCTTCAAATGTTGATCACCCGATCTCAACGGTTAAGTCAAGACCAGACGCACTGCTGCAAAGTGACCGGACGCTGGACCTCAGCATCCGTTGTTTCCAGTAAGCATCCAGAAATGTTTTTTCATGACCGGACGTGTCCGGTCATGCTCGACCGGACACACCCAGCGTCCAGTCACACGGTGACTCCCATGTGCGCTACCATGTTAGTAGGACCGGACACACCCTATCAGCGTTCGGTCACTAAGTGACCCAGCGTTCGGTCAGAGACTGACGCTACGCGCCCTCTGCTGCCACTGACCGGACACGCCGGTCCAACCGAGACCAGCATTCGGTCACTTACAGTGACCTCTGCCTTTTCTGTCTAGGGTGCCGGTGACACTCCACCGATGAAGTTCCTAACCCTTGCTCAAATGTGCCAACCACCAAGTGTATCACCTTGTGCACATGTGTGTTAGCATATTTTCACAAACATTTTCAAGGGTGTTAGCACTCCACTAGATCCTAAATGCATATGCAATTAGTTAGAGCATCTAGTGGCACTTTGATGATTGCAGTTTGATATGAGTTTCACCCCTCTTAATAGTATGGCTATCGATCCTAAATGTGATCACACTCACTAAGTGTCTCGATCACCAAAATAAAATGGCTCCTACCATTTATACCTTTGCCTCGAGCCTTTTGTTTTTCTCTTTCTTCTTTTCAATTCCAAGCACTTGATCATCACCATGGCATCGCCATCGCCATCTTCATGTCATGATCTTCATTTGCTTCACCACTTGGAATGTGCTACCTATCTCATGATCACTTGATAAACTATGTTAGCACTTAGGGTTTCATCAATTCACCAAAACCAAACTAGAGCTTTCAGCACCTCATCGCGTCGCTGGGTCACCTCGGCCTCTAGGCACCAGACCTCTTCCTAGTGCTGCTTGGGCTGCCGGGTCACCTCGGCCTCCAGGCTCCAAACCTCTTCCTCACGCTGATCGACCTCCATGATGAGCCTAGCGGACACGCCCTCGACCGCAACCTTCAGGTCCCTCTCCCCCTCAAGCTCACCCTCGAGGGGGTCAATCCGTTGCTGGGTGTTGGCGCGCTCTTGGCAAGCCAAGTCACATTACATGTGGAGCCCCTCTATGGCCCAAAGCAACTTGTCCCGCTCCTTCCATAGCTGCTCGGCCTCCACTATGTCTATGTGCTCCCTCTCGATTAGGTCCATCAGCTTCTCCTCGGCCTCGTAGGCATCATCGCGAGCATCCTTCTCCCTGACTTGAAGGTTGGCCAGCTCTCGGGCGGTGGGAGAAAGCTCAACCACCTCCTGATGGGCGGTAGCGAGCTATGCGGCAAGCCCCTCACTCCGCCGTGCCTCTTTGGTAAGGAATTGGGACTTCTCCCGGTGGTGGACCATAAGGGACTGCGGAGAGCACAAGACTTAGAGTCACGGAAAGGGAAAATGAGGGTCAAAAACACGGTCATGTCATACATGGCCTACCATGGCGACGACGTCGCGTAGCGAGCTCAGCATGGTGGTCAAGGCGTGAGCCATGGTCCCAACCTCCGTGTGGACGCTCCCCCATTCCTTCTCCTTTGTGGCATCGTCGAGGGCAAAAAGCGTCGCCCCTGGGTCCCGTTGGTCTGCCCGTCGGGTCTGGGATCCTCCCCACACGTGTGGGTCAACACCCACCCGGACCAGAGACTAGGATGGCTCCACGCCGATCCCAAGCGGCGCTGACCCCTATTGTGGCAGCAACTCCTCCGGAGCAGACCCTTTGGCGGTAGAGGGGGTGGGTGACATGGATGCGGAGGCCTGCCCCATCGCCACATCCACTGAGGACGCCTCGGGTGTGCCCTCTTTTGTCTGCACCACCATAGGCGTGACCACCTGCACGGATTACGAATCTGGCTACGTCACCATGGGTGCCCCTGATGTGCCCTCCTTCGCCTGCTCTCCCATGGATGCAGCCATCGACTGTGCCTTCTTGGTCAATGTCATGACCACCCCAGCACCACTCTCGCTCACCTTCGACGTGGCGCCAGCTAGCTCTTGGAGCATCTGCCGGAGGAGGCACTTCTTCGGCGCAAGCCTCAGGAGAGTCCCACGTCCTCCGATGCTACAAAGGGCATGATAGCCAATCTATTGCAAAAATTTGTTAGAATAAAAGGATGAAAAAACCCTTGACCCACCTTGACGCCATTGGATGATGATGTTTTGGGGCTGGCTCGCCCGACCCTGGTTGCTCCTTGTCGGCACGTTGCCACTTCGATCCCTCCCTCCGCTCATAGGGTCCGGATGGAGATGAGTGGCCGGTTCCCGCTGACTCTAGGGGCGTCGTGGGAGGCCTGGACGAAGTGGGACGGCTTGATCCTACCGGCTCTGAGTGCGCTTTCTTCCCTTCTTGCCCCTAGGCATGCCACGGGAAAGGCCCCACCTATGGTAGAGACGAATCCTCATTCCCATCGCCTAGCTCGTCCCATTGGACAGGTGACCCGGATCCTTCTTCTTCTTCTTCTTCCTCTTCCTCCTCTGAACCTTGCCGTCGCTTTCCTCAATTCAACCTCGCCCGCTGCTTTGCTCGCCGCCTCACCTCCTTGTGGTCCTTATCCTTCTTATTCTACTCATCTGTGGCACGATTCGCCGCCCTCATGACCACATGCTCCGCCAGCGGCGCGATGGAGGCCCAAAAGCCCAAATCTGCCCGTAGCTCGATAAAGCCCGGCTCCAGCCGCATCATGGGATGTCTCGATATTGGAAACATGGCATCAGGTCCATCACCTCCTTGATGTGCTACGTGACCTTACTATCATAGAGTGGCCCTTAGGCGAGCGCCGTCCCATCGAGCTACGCACCAGGTGTCATCCCATATAATGGGAGGGCGCACGCCACCCTCCTCGCATGATATGACCTGATGACACTGGCCTCGCGAAGGCTGCGGCTCCTCAATGATGCGACGACCTCGAGTTCATCATGCATCCTCTTCTTTTCCTTGATGGGTGGCCCCAACGGCCACATCGGCGGCACCTCTTAGATCAGGTGCCCAGTGAAGACAAGCAAGGGGGCGGTGGGGTCATTCTTCAAGTAGAACCACTATGCGTGCCACCCCTTGTTGGATCTGGATAGCTGGCAGTGCATCTACTCGGTCGCCCGCTACACCCGGAGGTGGATGCCCACGCATCCCATCGGCACCAGGATCTCCTTGCCTCTGTCCTTCTTCTTGTGTAGGGAGACGAAGAAGAAGTACCTCCACAACTCAAAGTATGGCTCAATCCCCAGGTACCCCTCGCACATCGCAATGAAGGCCATGACATGCTGGATCTCATTAGGGTTGAGGTGTTGCAGCTCCATCTGGTAGTGGTGCAGCAGCCCTAGGAAGAACATATGAGGAGGATTGTGAACCCGCACTCGTGGAAGGGCGCAAAGGAGATGATGTAACCGCCAGGCGGCATCGGCACATCCTCATGGCCGAGAACCAGCCACTCCATCATGTCAATCCTCCCGCAAAGAAGACCACGCTTGATGTGGCCCTCTATGCATGTGTGGGTGACGTCGGAGCGGTACCATGACTCCATGGAAAGCGAAGATCGAAGAGCAAGGACTTTTTGGCGGCGGTGGAGAAGCAAAGGCTATGGATCTAGGGTGCTGGCGGTGGATTAGCAAGGGCAGTAGATCTGAACGACGGCGGCAGAAAGGCGTGGCGGAAAGGCGGAGAAGTCAAGGTTGCGATTTAGTATGCCGGAATATGAAGGAGGAGGCCACTATTTATAAGGCGGGGTAAGGCGAGAGGCGAACCGTCTGCCTAGATTTACATGCCCGCTGCGCCGCGTCACATTGCCCCCTGAAGATCATGTGTATGCCACCTCTGGCTGCTCCCTCAAAGGACATGCTAGATGATGGTTCGCCCCATTCGGTGGTCCGAGAACCACCAAAGGTAAGGAGGGATATGGAGCTAAAAATGCTCCCATAGCCTATTTAGGCCCAGGAGTTCGAAGGTTGGCCCATCGAAGGGTTTAGAACTGCTCTGGGGCACCTTTAGAGTGAGGGGTGGAAAGGGATGGATCCGCTAGCGGCCAGTACCCAGGCGCATGAGCGCCGTAGGCATCTCGACCCACGTTCGAGTCTTGGTCGGTCACAGTCCATGGTTTTTCCTCGAAGAAATGCAGCGAGCCCTTGGGACTGATCGAACGGACCTAGGAACTATATGGATTGTCCGCCAAGAATCTAGAGTCAGTCACCAGCTGACCCATGCTAGACCCCCGCAAAAGGGAAGCCAGGGCCCTACTCGGACTAGCCCGTTAACAGCTCATCGAGCACCATGATTTGTCCATCGAGGAAAACAAGGCATGGCTCAGCCCCTCCATTTTATCGAAAGACGCTTGTGGGAGGACGATCACAAGATGAGTTGTCCCCTCGACTAGACCCCTTCTATGCGTGGGGCTCGAGAGAAGTCGTACTCACAAGGAGACCGAATACGCGGTCGCATGACGATAGCGGATCGAGCGGATCCTAGGGAGGGATCAGAATCAAGAGAAATCTTTTCCCATCCCTTGAATCCCAAAGCTATATTTTCCCAAGGAGTCCGATCGCAACAGAAGGGAATCACAACCCACCAAGGCGTCCCACGGATAGCAGAAGATCAAAGCCCTCGAAGTCCCTCAATTAGAAAAAAGCCTACGAAGGAGTATCCTACTCCTCCGTAGGCTTAGGGGCTACTGTCGGGTATCAATATTAGGGATATCTGAAGAAGGGATCTAAGGACCACGGACGACAACTCGCCAAGATAATCAGAGATGTATTTCAGTCTCGACCGACCACGAAGGGACGGTCTTCGTCTCGCCTGAACCCTTGGGCACATGCCTCATGCCGCTCGACCCTGAGGGTACGGGAGCCATCTTGCCCGACTCTAAGGGCACCGACCCCATCTCACCCGACCCTGAGGGCACGGGCCCCGTGTCGCCTGACCCCGAGGGTACAAGTGCTGTCTCGCCTGACCTAGAGGGCACGAGCTCCATCTCGCCTGACCCCTCAGGCATGGGCCCGTGTCGCTCGACCCCAAGGGTGTGGGAGCCGTCTCACCTGACCCCTGGGGCGCGAGCTCTGTCTCACCGACGGGGACCCATACCGCCTTCAACCACTATGGGTCTAAGGGTACGACCCTGGGGTCAAACTTCTGACACTGGGATGGAAGTGGGCACGTCTTGACGTGACCTAAGGCCACGTTAGGCCACTCCCGGGGGTTCACATCGCCAACAGTGATGTGTGTGTGGTCGCTGTTCTGCCTACTCCCCGTACAGCCACTGACAGGCACATCGGTTCACCATGCCATCCGCTGAGACAGATGGGATGCCACGACCAGCTGATTACATTGGGGCATGGCACCAGTGGTGAAAAGAAGCCCGACATGGAGCCATCCCCATCACCATCTACAGTGTCGGCGGGAACCATATGATGGAGAAAAGGACCCTGCGGCCTTGGAGGCCTTCTGCTCCCTAGCTTTTCCCCTTCTTTCTCTCTGTAACCTGCGCCTTCCCCTTCACATATAAAAGGGGAAGCAGGACGCCCCAAGAGAGGGTGAACGAACACACGGCTGAACGAGCTCAACAAGACTCAACTCTGTTCGATCTTTTCACCAGAGATTTGAGAACTTCTCCCTCTCTCGCTCGTTTGTAACCCCTACTACAAACTAGTGCTGGTAACACAAGCAGCAGCAGACTGGGCGTAGGGACATTCTGCCCGAACTAGTATAAATCCTTGTGTCCTCTGAGCACACCATCCGGGCCAGACACGCAGATAAAAATTTACTAGTCGGTGATCCAAAACACGAACAATGTTACACTAAGTGTCAAATTACATTAGTTTTTAAGTAATCAGTGAATAATTAGATCTAACTTAGGGTTAAGGTGATTTGGGCAAAACCTGATTAAAGTCCCAAAGATCCCCACTTTATTTTCCCCCAAAATCAAGAACCCTAAACCCTAAGATTAAGCATCAGGCATTGAGATTGAGACAGAGATTACACCTGTGTTGCTCATAACCGTTTTCAAATCGGGTCGCCGCTGCAGAATGTGCTGCCCCGCAACTGCGCGCAAGCGGACGGTTTCATACTCGGCTCGTTAGGCCTTGTCGCCACCGCAGCCGATGGACCATGCGGGCCCACCGCCATTGCGCGTGTGCCCTTGGGGCTATCGTAGCCGCACGGATGACGATAGACGCCTCTGCCCCTCGGGGACGCACCACCCGCTCACTGAGCCACCGTTGCCGGCTGGCTGCGTTGCGTGGGCCACCGCCGTGCGCGCCGTAAGGAGCCGCCGCCACCGCCGTCGTGAGCTTGAGCACCTGGCAGGGCCCGCTAGATGGAGCTGCGCGCTAGCTACGCACAGGCTATTGTCGCGCCCGTGCGCCGCCTAGGAGGCCAGCCGGTGCCAACGCGTCGTGTGGTCGTCTCTCTCCCTCTTTGCTGCTATGCGGCTAAAGCAAGGGGAGAGAAAGTGAGGAATGCGGCTAGGGTTTTTTTAGAGTGGCTTAAGTATGTGTCGGTGTTTGCCTTTGGGACCTCCCAGCCGCTGATCTATATATCCAACGGATCACACTGTCTTGCGGGGACTGAGAATGGGCCGTTAGCCAGCCTGTTGATGTACAGGCGAGCGTGAAATGGGCCGACATATGAGCACATGATGGCTGGTCGTCACTCCGACAGTCAGGCTAATTCAATGTACTAGCCGAATTGAGTTTCATTATGAGCATGTAGGCCTACACCATTATGTTTATTTCCCAAAATAATTATGTTTATTCCCCACTACTAATATGTTCAGATTTTAGTTTTATAAGTTTTGGAGTAACTTAAGTACGCGTGGAATATTTTTTCTAAGAATTTAAGCATGACCTGTTAATACTTCTAAGCAATTTAACTATTGTTTGCTCACTAAGATTTATGAGTTTTCCTGTATGCTGAGTAATTATGGATATTAGGGTTTTTGGCCAGGTATTTATACCCATGATCTTTTATCTAGATAAATCCTAACCGTTCGTTGAGTTCAATAAGATCATCCCAGCTACTATGTTTTTCCTAAGGGGGCCATTTTATTGAATTTTTAAGGGGGGAACAAGCTAGGCCGACTCGGCCATGAGTAGATGGTGCTCTGGCACAGTACTTTTGGGCTACTGTTAGGCCTATTCTTCAAAGGCCAAACTAAAATTTATTTTTAAAAATAAGTTTCCTTTGCTATTCAATATAAGTGTAGTATTTAAGTGTTTAATTAAGTATTAGGCTTTTAATGCCCTCATTATGTTTAATTTTTAGCTTAAGTTTATTCCCAGCAACTTAGATATTGATTTAAGTTTATAAATTAAGTTTGTTGCTATATATTCCCATCTCAAATAAGATTTAATTATGCCCTTCTATGATAATTTTTAAGTTAAATTTAAGTATGTTTTGGGAATATGTTGCTGAGAATATTTAAGTTTAAGAAATTTTTCTTTAGTGGAATTTACTCGGTTAACTTTTTATGCACTTTTTGAATAAGTTTTAAGTCTCAGTTTTAGCTTCAGTTCAAGTATTAATTTATGTTTTCAAGAGCATTTTATGCCGTAAGATTAAGTTTTGCTTAAGTTTGCATTCAATTATAAATATTTATATATACATATATATCTACCACTGTATAATAAGATGGTCTCTGGTTAAATAGAACCAACGAGAAGTTTAATTGTAGATTACTCATAATTAATTTCTGACCAATGTTGACTTTCATTATGAGTTATTAAGATGGATTTTGTTTTGTTTTTGCCAACGGTGATACAAATTAAAGTTCTTAAGCATGTTGTTAATTCTGACCATCGTTGATTTAATTGCATGCTTTAAGTACATCTTATATGCATCTTACTAATTGAGACATTATTTTGCTTTAAATTTTTCAGTTAATTATGCAGACTATAAATGTAAAATATAACCCATAAGTTGCATTAATTTTTCTACTTGAAATAATCAGGTGCATGCCATTCTCAAAGAGCTAGACCTTGATTATGCGCTTAATGAGAAAAAACCACATGCTTCTTCTCCTATTTATGAGTACTCCATTGAGAGGGTGAAGGAGTACATCCCAAAATTAAAAAAATGGGAGAAATCCGACAACGTTGCTAAAATGATAATAACATGCTCGCTCTCAGTTAACATGATGAGGGGATTTCTTTCTAATGAAAACAACACCGAGGGATTAAGTGCTAAGGAGCTTCACAACTTCATTAAAGCACACTTTAGAAATGTTTTCCTCTTTGATAACTTACTTAATTCTCGTTATGATGGGATAAGTGGTATGGGTAATCACGTTAACAGCTTGTATGATATGGCTTATGAGTTGAAGGCACTTGGATTAGATGTGTCCAATGAGTTTATGGTAAATTGCCTTATGAATTGATAAGTTTCCAATAGTCTGCAAATTTTGTAAGTTACCAAATTGATGATAAGTATAAGAATGGATTCGAAAGACAGGTAACTTAAGTTGTCTCATAAGTTTTACTTAAGATATTTTCCCAACATATGGTGGATTAACTAAGGTGCAATAATGCATATCTTAACTTCTCCTCAGGTCTTGCCAAACCAGGGGAGCAAGGGGAGCAAAGTCTAAGGAACCATTGATGGAATAAAGATGAAGTCGAGCCTTGGAGCTTCGCATTAGATTAGTTTTAAACTTAGTTCTTAATGATGTTTATTGGGTTTATCTAATTTTAGCCCCTCAACTACAAAACCGTCTAATGTTGTTACCTCAACTATCAAAACCGTTCACTTTTAGCACCTAGGCACGAGCGGTGTTGTTTTGTCCAACGTGGAGCGGGTTTGACCACGCCACGCTGACGTTGACAGCCACGTAGGACATCTGCCTCCATCTCAGTGACATGTGAGGCCCATGCGTCAACCACTCAACCCCTTCCTCTCCTTCCTCCAGCTCCGGCGCTGATAGGGACCCCGCCCAACCGGACCATCTCAGCGCGAGCGTGCCACGTCGCTGTAATAGCTGCCAGACACGTCAGCCCTTCCACCACAGCCTTCCTGTCTAGGCCGTCGCCCCTCTTCTCGTCATTCGCAGGACACACGAGGCGGGTTAGCGCACCGACCAGCTCCTCAGACTCCTCCATCGCCGCCCGCGCGCCTGGGACCGCTACCGCATTGCGAAGCAGCGACTCCACTAGCCTCATCGCATCCACCCGTGCCTCCAGTGAGGTCTCGCTCCGCCGCACGCATGCCACGGACGCGGCCGCGGACGGCGCATCGGTGGTAAGCACCGCGGCCACGCGCCTCTTGCTATGCTCCTCGATGCAGCCGGACGCCATGATTGCCGCCAGCACCCGCACGACGGCCTCCCTTTCCGCGCTCCGTAGCACGGACAACACGGTCTTCGCGGTGCCACCGGCCCGAGCCGCGGTCCCTGTCAGCACCGGAGCTGGAGGATGGAGAGAGAGGGGATGAGTGGGTGACGCATGGGCCCCATATGTCACTGAGATGAAGGTTGGCGTCCTATGTGGCAGTCAACGCCAGCGTGCGCGTGGTCAAACCCGCTCCATGTAGGACAAAATAGCCTTGCTCGTGCCCAGGTGCTAAAAGTGAACGGTTTTGACGGTTGATGTACCAACATTAGACGGTTTTGTAGTTGAGGGTCAAAATGAGACGAACTCAATAGTTGAGGGGATAAAAGTGGACTTAATCCTTTAGTATGAGATACTTTGTATTCTGAACAAATGTTCTTGAGTTTGGAGTTTATGAATACATCAAATTCATTCCATCATGATTTGTCTTATTAATTGGCAAATAGATTACTTCCTGTAATACGAGTTTTTTTTATATCAGTCTTATCTTTAAGTTAATTATTAGTCAAGATGATGAGACCTTGTTGAAATTGTGTCACTATTGTTTAAGCCACATTTCGACGGGGAGAATGGACTGTCTCATCAGAAAAGAGATGCTCTATTCAAATAAGATTATAAAGCATGGGACTTGAGAAATAAAAGAAACATTATACTAATTTTGTCCCTCAGCCCAACATTAGTCTCTAATTGAAGTATGACTTGGTTTCATTATTTCTGGCTAAAGTTGATTAGTGTTTGCATGTTCACCAAGTTTCTTGTTCTAGTTTATTCTGGCCAACGCTGATTACACTAGGTCATAGAACTATCGTGATTGGCGGCAACCCTTAGAATTCTAAGGGTTCGGCCCCCTAGCCCACGGCGCGATTATAAATAAGAGAAGCGCCCCTGGCGTTATTATTCTCTCTAATCCATGTGACTATTCACATAACTGGTCAATTAGACGCTGGAGGGTCTAGGAAGGCCGTCTATCCACATCCAGGTATTGTTGCAGATCTACATCGCGTTCTTCACCAACTAGGAGCATCAAGACCCAAATCTGGTGAAGACTAAGATCTACTTTATCTACATCAACTTGTACAACAAGCACAGAGGCATAGATGGCATCTACGGACTCTGGTTAGCCACTAAAATCTATTCCGCATAAGTTTGAGTTAGTAATCATGCTTAGGCTAAGATTAAGATACTGTTATGTCTAAGTTTTATTTCAACATCCACTACTCCTTATCTTTGTTGGCTGGTGCAGCGAGTAGTAGAGTGGACTACAAAGCCAAACTGCTGAGAGCTCATGGAGGCGCTCACGGGCCAATTCGCATTTCAGACGGCCGGGGCGCCATTGATTCATCTCATCTCAAATCAAACAAAAAATAAAGAGAGCTCGGCCTAACTGCTGAGAGCGACGGGTGCGCTATGGTATGGACCTCAGTGAGCTGACAGTGACAGCAGCCTCTAGACCGCGGACCTAATTACTTTTGGGCTTTCCACGAGCTTCCCCGTCCTTGGTACTGGCAGGCAAATGGGTAATCTGGCTTTTGACGAGGGGGGACATGAGCTGAGCAGCTGATGTCGTTGAGCCCAGGCCAAGTTACTTTTTGTGGATAATGTAGTAGCTAAAGTATCAGCCCGATGCCGATGCGGGTTGTTAAATTAGCGCCAATAATAATGCGCACTTACTCCTACAGCTGCAGCTACAGCTAGCGGGGCATGTGGCGTTGCCGCATCGCCCCGGCATTAGTTTTACCATTTGTAGCCGAGATCGGTGTCTACCCTCATACAACTATTACAAGCAACAAAAAGCGCTTTACTTTCCGAAAGATTTCTTGTCTGCGCTCGCATACATGCATCGCAGCATGACCGAGGAATATATAGGATTCCTTGTAGTTGTAGGAGGCGCATGGGACAACTAGGATCCGTCGATATCTAGTATGTTCGCTTCAGCAGCAGTCGCTGTTTTGCTGTGCGATGGATCGGATGGATACATGTGATGTGCCATCCATATGCCTAGGCCGCGTTTAGTTGAGGCCGGATTCGGCGCCGGCCGATTTCGGTCGAACTGTGGTAATACTGTAGCTTTTTGTTTTTATTTGGTAATAATTGTCCAATCGTTGACTAATTAGGCTTAAAATGTTCATCTCGCAAAGTACAACTAAACTGTGCAATTAGTTTTTGATTTCATCAACATTTAGTACTCCATGCATGTACCGTAAGTTTGATGTGATGAAGAATCTTCTTTTTGTATAGTGCTAAAGTTTGGATTTTTGATGAACTAAACATGGCCCTAATGTTACAAAGGGTGATACGCTGTTGTGAGTTTGTGACCGGTACTGCTACAAATGCAGTGATGCGTCGTCGCTAATGGATTCCAGGTCGGACGTCCGATAGATATCGACTGCGGACGGCTGCTAGGGATAGCAATCGGATCCACGGCTGTGAATACCCGCAGGTTTCGTACCCACAGATATCTACGGATCAGGTATATATCAGAATTGAGATAGGTATCCGAATCGAAACAGATGAGCGATGGGAATAGCTAGTACTAACATGCTTCAAATTATAAAACGTTTTAATTTTCTAGATACATATGTTTTACTATACATTTAGACATACACTATGTTTAAATACATAGCTCGCTGAGGCCTGAGGAGAGATAACGTGCGGACCTCAAAATTATAAAATTGTTACTAGCCTCAGCAAGCTACAGTACAATTGGAGAGCGCCTAATTTGTGTACACAGTGGCATCCGAGGCTAGCTCGACCCGCGGAGTCATAAACGAAGCCACCGCATTGGGCATGCTCTAAGTAGACTCATGGTGATACGGAGTATGTGTGCTTACACAGTTGAGCTTTGCTTTGGTCATCACGTGTCGCAAGTCACGGTACCTTTTCTTTGTGGTCCCAAGATTATATTTCTCCATTCTCATCAGTCATGATACAGTGTTTTTCTCTCACAATAAAACAGTGTCAGCTGGTTTATAAGCTACAGAAACGAATCAAGCGAACAGAGTGTTAATTTCTCTCACACCTGTCGCTTTCATCTTGAGGCCCCCATGTTCTCTCTGCGCAAGCTATGGTAGCCTATGCAAGCCACACTAGCAACTGCAGACCACCTAATTTGTGTACACGGCATAGTACACAGTGGACCTGCGGAGTCATGAGCGCGTGCTCTAAATAGACTCACGGTGACACGGATTATGTGTGCTTACACTATTGAGCTTTGCTTCGGTCATCACTCGTGTCAAAATTGTCGGATATGTCTGCTACCAGTTTGTTAGTGCTCCTAAATAAAGAAAAGGAAATTTGCAGGAGAACGCACACGAACCAACCAACCAACGTATCGAAAACGATGGTGCCAATGCAAACAGATATGATTCTTTGGTGGCTTGTGTGCGCGCGGCCGCCCGGCGGTGCAGTGCAGTGCTCTCCACCGGTACAGGGATCCGGGGACACGGGCATGGCACGGAGCAGCCCTCCCCCGATCGCCTCGCCCCCAGATGGAGACAAGGCGAGCGGTGACAGCTGACAACGCCCACGTCGCATGCCATGCCAGGCTACATGGGATTCGCAGGAAAAAGTTGCGAGAGTTGCCGTCGCGGAGTGCCAGTGCTCGCGCACTCTGACGCCACGGCCACTGGCCACTCCGCACGGGGAGCGCATGCCTCGTCCTCACCAAAGCGGACGCCCCGAGATGTGTCCATGTGCATCGTCCGCTCATGAGCTGCTGCCGCGCTGTTTCGTGGGGGCAAAACAAAACAAAAAAAAAAGATCCGTTTTTTCAGTTCCTCTGCCTGCTTTTCTCCTGATATCGGTCGGCTGTTTCGATTCAATTACAAATTCGCCACTTTTTTTAAAACCAACCTGTTAAAAATCTACAAATGGGAGCCCAGCGCCCTCGAGTGTATTTCTCAAAGAAATAATTTTTGAAACGCCAGAGTAGCTGGTCACCATTAGTTCCGCAGGCACATTTTCCCGGAAAGCTAGCATGTCGTTCTGAATCAAAATCGAGTCAAATTCGAGTAAACAAGAGTAGTCTCTGGACACCAAAAGCGGGCCATGAGCATGCGCCGCTCCAACATGACACCTGTGCTGACGCTGGTGCCGTCCCGGTATCTGATTTCGCTGTTAACCCCCTGCCTGAAATCAAGATATCTCAGCCCCAGACTACGACGGCCGACGGTCAAAGATGACAGAGACACCAGAGATTTTACAACACGATCTGCAAACTGCGAGGACCTCGATGCTAATCTACCGCTTAGCTGCGGGCGCCGCGCTGCTCCTATAAAAACCACCCCGCCCGCCTCGCCACAGCCCACATAGTGCAGGCCAACAGCCCAACACCGCGTCCGTCTCCATCCATCACACCCGCTCTAGCCGTTTCCGTTGCAGAGTAGCTCGACAGTTTCTCAAAGCCCCACAGCCTCGAGCGGAGCGGGGAGAGGATCTCGGATCGGATCGGAGAGCCTACGCGGCGGTCGCGGCAGGAGCTAGCTGGCTACCCCTCGAGGTCATCAGGGAGCGGCGGCGTCGCCGCGCCCGCACGAGACGGCGGAGCTGGACGCGGAGGCGGCGGCGTTCTCCGCGGAGGAGTCGGCGGAGCAGCGCAACCGCTTCCTTGTGCTGCGGCTGTACGAGGCGCTCAACGCCCGCGACGCGCGCCGGGCGCAGGAGCTGCTGGCGCCCGACCTCGAGTGGTGGTTCCATGGGCCCCCCACGCGCCAGCACATGATGCGCCTCCTCACCGGCGCGGACCAGCGCGACGACAAGAACCGCGGCGGCGGCGGCGGAGGAGGAGGATTCGTCTTCTCCCCGCGCTCCGTCGACGCCTTCGGGTCCACCGTCATCGCCGAGGGCGGCGCCGACGACGCGCGCCATCTCTACTGGGTGCACGCCTGGACCGTGGGGCCCGATGGGGTGATCACCCAGCTCAGGGAGTACTTCAACACCGACCTCACCGTCACCCTCCTCTCCGGCTCCGGCGCCGCCTCCTCCACCAAGAAAGCTGACATTGCAGGAGCTCCGTCTAAGCAGCAGGACGCTGCCTCTGCTTCTTCCTCCTCCACATCCCCCTCGGCCGCGTCGTCGTCTGCAGCTGCAGGGCCCAAGTGCCTGTGGCAGAGCCGCCGCGCCGACAGCGCGCAAAAGTCGCTGCCGGGCCTCGTCCTCGCCATCTGAAGAGACTAGAGACAGCAAGATCGATCTACCCTCCATTATAATAACCGTATATAAAAATCCTAAAATTCCAAACTATTATTGCAGAAATAATCTGGAACTGCTCTAGTCGTACTCTGTATTCAGAGCCAGTCAGTGAAGACGTAATGACGTAGTATGCGTATGGACTGGACTGAACTGAACTGCTCCGTGTCATGACTTGTGAGGTTCCGGTAACAGTTGCTTAGCTTGTGTCGTGTGTGTGTGGAAATAGACTTGCAGAAACAAACGCATGGTTGCGTTGAGTTCGCGAAATGAAAATTTTTGGATGTCTTATTGGATGTTTTGGGATATCGAAAGAGATTTTTGGATACTAATAAAAAAACTAATTACATAGCTAACTGCGAGATGAATTTATTAAACATAATTAATCCATCATTAACGCATGTTAGTTACTGTAGCACTTATGGCTAATCATGGACTAATTAGTCTTAAAATATTCGTCTCGCGATTTCCAACCAAACTGTGCAATTAGTTTTTTTCGTCTATATTTAATACTCCATGTATATGCCGCAAGATTCGATGTGATAGTTTGGGGTGAAAATTTTTGGAAACTAAACCAGGCCGTAGATTCATCTCTAATACTAAACTGGATCCAACGGCTCAGTTGGGCCTTTAATCCGCGTCCTGATTGGGGGCGCGCCCACTATGGCTGGAAGGCCTCTATCACACTGCGCAATAAATAGAGGTGGAGGCCGACGGCTCAAGTTACGAGGTTCGCCTGAGCCGAGCTCCCCACCGACAAACCCTAAACCCGATCTAGTGAGGGGCGCAACCAGTGACGGAAAGCACCTCCACCACTGCACTGCGCCGCCATCGGTCTTCACCGCCGGTCGCCACTGCTCATCACCGATACCGTCTTCACCGACCGTCGCTGCCCTAGCGCAGACGCCGACGCAACGCCCATGGCTGACGCATCTAGATCGAAGGCCTACGATGGTCGGTAAACTAGCACTACTACTCCCACTAATCTATGTCTAGTTCATGTACTAGGACATGCAATTCATTTACAAGAAGTACCACGGCTAGATGTATGACCTTGTGATTAGAATAGTTTAACAATGGTACCAGAGACAAGTTTTTCTAGGGTTTTAGATCTAGAACGGGTCAACGATAAAACACAGAGTAGATCCGTTCGGATCTGAGAAAAGAAGAAGGTCACCGAACCCTAACCCTAATCGGGTGAAGAACAAAGAAAGAAAGGGTCTCGCATCTCAAAGCCGAAACCTAACCCGCGAATCAATCACGGGGAAGAAGAACAGTGAAACCCTAACCCTAACCAAACCCTAATCTCGATCCTAACCCCATCCTCAATCCTAAATCAGATAGATCCGAGAAAAGAAGAAAGAAAAAGAAAAGGGAAAGGGGAAGAGACCTACCTCAACGCCGCACCGTGCTACCGCCTCACCGGGTGCTCGGGCAAAGGGCACCACGGCCAGGCCGCTCGACGGCGGCGCGCTCACCCGTTGGGGAGCGCGCGCGCGTTAGCAAGCGGGCCAGAGACGGCGCCATCATCGTCTCCGTACCGTCGCGGACCGAGACAGAGGAGGAGAAGATATCAGGGTCAGATCTAGGGTTTTGGAGGGGATCAGGGCACCGTCGCCTAGACCGCTCGACGGCGACGTGCTCACCCGCTGGGGAGCGTGCACGCCAGTGAGGGGGCCAGCGACGGTGCCATGGCTGCCACTCATCGCTTGCATTTCGCTAGGCTGCTCGCTACTGCTGCGCTGAGGAGAGAACGTAGCGCGGCGAAGAGAGAGAGAGAAGAGAACTGAATGGTCTAGGGTTTCAGGGTCAGCCGCGACCGGGGAGGGTTTGATCCAGCGACATCGACGCTCGGTCATCGGATCGAAACGGATGGCGCCGGCTGATCGGGCCAACTTGCGGCCCAGGCGGGAGAGCGTGCCACGCAAATTTGTCAGCCCAGGCCCAGGTTGCGGCCTGGGTGCGGGCAGCGCGCGCACAGAGAAGTGGGCCGAGCTGGTTTTCCTTGCTGGGCCAATGGACAATGCTGAAATTGAGTCATTTTTTTCTTTTTTATTTTCCAGTAAAAGTTTTTTTTCTAGAAAATGGATAAATGGCTCAAAGAAAATAGAAAAGAGTTTTTTGCCTGTGGGTAAAATTCATTAAATTGAATTAATTTTCCACTACATATTTAAAATTGTTATTTTTATTATTAAATTTGAACCAATAGGAGAATTTAATTTTGAAAAATGGATTGTCGATGTTTTACCACCGATAGCCTGCCACGGGGGTACCCAGGACAGTCGTTCGGGCTTCGGCGAATAGCGGAATTCGGCGGTTACGCAAAGAGACTCACGATTTATACTGGTTCAGGCCCTCGACTGGGTCGAGTAATAACCTTACGTCTAGTTTTGGCGTTAGCCTGTTTGTGTTGTATTGCTTTGAGTATCGGGTATGCGTTCTCTTCTTACAATGGGTACCCTTACCAGCCCTTTATAGTCCAGGCGCTGAGAGGCGTTGTTTGTGTCCTATTCGGATACAAGGTTAGAGTCCTAAGCTACGCTTTAGACGTCTTTCCTTGTATAGTTTGTGTTGGAGTTTCGATTTTGCACGTTGCTTTGCTCCGCGTTCTTCTTGGTGATTGGGCTATAGGCCTTGTTACCAAGGTCTACCTCCCTACAGTATGGTCCATGGGGGCCCATAGGGTTCCCCATCGATAAGCCCCCGAGCATTTCATGATTGAGCTTCAAGGGCCGAGTTGTTATAGTCTTGATCTGGGTCCTTCTTGAAGTAAAATCTTGAGATGGTCTTCTTTGATTCTTCTTTTGGCTGATGTGTACTTTTGCTTGATGTCCTACTGGTTCTTTTTCCTTGGAGTGCAGCGAGTACAATTTTGCAAAAATTGCACTCATTGAGTGTAGCCTCCGAGCCTTCTGTTTTTTGGTACAAAAAGCTGGAGGGTCAGAAAATTTGAAAATATGTTTTTCTGTGGTAGGTACTTGCAGCCCCCGAGCCTTCTCTGGGTTCTTTTCTGTTGAAAAGAAGCCAGAAGAAGGGTCTCGATTTGTACTCCTTTGATCTTTGTCTTTTGCTGGTCACGGATGGGTCTTGTATAGCCATGAGTGAGCGTCTTCTTTTACTTTTTATCAGGAATCTTGCTTTTGGGTACTATTCGCCTTTGTTGCTTTGCTCTTTTGTTCTTTTCCTTTTTCTTCCTTGTGATCTTTAGCCTTGTTTACCTCTGGTTTGCTATAAATACCTTCTTTGTTGGTTGTGGTTCTTCCTTGAGTAGGAAATTTCTTCTTCAATTCTTTCTTCATTCGTAGATATGCTGGTGTGTGAGGTTGAGCAGCCCCGGGCTTATGCTTGCTTGGTAATGAACATGCTGCTCTATCTGTTCTTCTGCGTCCGAGTTGCCGCTGCTGCCGCCATTGAGTTCCTTGTTGCAATATTTAAGAATCTTGTCTCTATCTTATGTCTGAGTTTATCCGGTCCTGTTTGGCCGTCTGTAACCTTTGTATTTATCTTCGATCAATGAGATTTATAATTTTTCTTCGTCCGAGTTCTTTCTCAACTGTAATCCTTTGACACTGTAATTTTGTATGTGATCCTTCACACGTCTCCGAATTGTTTGTTCGGCTGCTTATTGCTGTTGTCATTCTGGTTGTTGGAGAATTTAATGTGTCTTCACGGGTTGTATTGCTGCTGTGGAATATTCTCTTAGATATGCTTTATCTTGTACTGTGGTTGTTCTGGGTATGTACTGTTCCTTCGTGATGGTCTAGTCACATCTGATTTTTACTGAAGTCCTAGCTCTACAGTGGTTCACATGGTTGTCCTTTTGGAGTTCTTTTTTCTTCCATGAGTCTAGCATATGTGCATCTGAGTTGTGCTATAAATATGGCCTGTTGCTGATACCCTGCTGTGTAGTTTCTTCTTCTTCTTCTTTTAGTCATGGATATTATAGTTTGGGAGCTCAACGAGCCCCCGGGCCTGTTCTCTTTCTTCTGTTTTCTTCTGCTAGTAAATGGTGTAGGTCTTGTGATAGAGACTAGTAGCAGGCTAGTCTTGAGGTGGTATTTAGCTGTAAGGGATATTGAGGCAAATGGTGTAGGACTTGTGATGTGAGTGATGCATGTTGCGTTGCCTCATCTTCCAATGCCTGCCCTTTCTTTTTTGTTCTTCTTACAGTGATGATTGGCGCGTGTTCCGGCTTGTTCTTCGACAGTCCGTTGTAGATCAGCCATTATTCAGTCTTCTGCTATGCCATTTAGGTTTAGTCCAATACAGATCAGCACGTGTTGAGAGATGGTGCCGGGTTCTTCCATATTGACGTGGTTGTCGTTGTCAATCTTGGATGACTTGTGGGTGCCTTCTTTGTCACCTATAGCAATCTTGGATGTGCGCCTTTCATTTGGAGAAAAGTACGTTCGAGTTGTTTTATCCTGCCTGGTAATATCGAATGAGGGTTGGAACCTCGTGCTGAATGATTTCCTTTGCTTTCTTCGTCGAATTCATCAGATCTTGTATTCTGTTGTAATCTCAATGTACCTTTGATGAAATGAAAAAATATTCCTTTCTGCTCTGTGACTGAGTTGTTTATTGATGTGGCCGAGCTCTTTTGTATGTTTGTACTGTGGTGTTTTGTCATGACTGACTTGTTGCATCCTTCTTTCTTAGTTGCCTCCTTGTGAATGTGTTAATTCATCATGTATCCGTTATAGTCTGAACGGACCGTTGCCTTTTCATTTTGTGTGCACGGTAATTGTGGAACGGTAACTTTGAAGGGCCTCTTCGAGCAATCCGCGTGATTTTGGGCCTCGTGGGCTGCGTATTTTTCTTGTATAAAGATAACTGCTCTGTTACTGTTGGCTTAACTTGCCTTTGCAGTAAAAAATTCCCCAATCTCAGCCAAAACCCTAGCTCTGTTGTGCCTTTGATCTCCTGCTATTTCCATCCAAATCTTGTCTTTGTTTTTCTAAGATGGTGCGAAGAACAAGAGCAAGAATAAGGGCAAATCTGTCAACGAGGAGGCGTCGCTCAAGGTGATCGAGAACACCGAATTTGTTGCGATGCGGAAAATGCAGAGGCAACTCCCCAAGCCATCGACTTCGGAGGCGGAGTTGGATCTGCTTGTTGCTCATGGCCTTCTTCAGGAGAAATGTCTCTCTAATTTCTCTGGTCCTAGTGAGCACGATGTCCCTTCTCCCACTCCGAATCAATCTATCCTTTTTGTTCCTTTTGTGCGGACGGGGCTCTGTTATCCCCCGTCCGATTTCTTGCTTGAGTTTCTTGGATCCTATGGGATTCAAATCCATCATCTTACCCCTAACGGGGTTCTTTTTCTTTCTACCTTCGTGCATTTTTGCGAAGTTTTCGTTGGAATTCCTCCAAATCTTCTTCTTTTTCATCATTTTTTCCGTGTGCGTTTGTCAGACGGAAATAATACTCCTTTTCTCGGCTGCTGCCTTATCCAATCCTATCAGGGAGTTTCTTTCCCTTCTCTTACCCTTTCTAATTCTGTCAAGAATTGGGCGGAGAAGTGGTTTTATATTTCAAAACCTGCCCTTTCCTTTTCTCATGATCTTTCTGTTCTTCCCGTTCCCCTCTCTATTTGGAAGGATAAAATCTCTTCTACTGAGCGTGCTGCTCTGAAGCCTGTACTCGCTCGAGTTGCAGTGCTTAAATAGGCAAGTTTAAGTGGCAATTGTATAGTTGCCAGTTTCTTGCGTCGCCAGGTGCAACCTCTTATGCAGAGGGTGCATTACGGCTTTGAATATACTGGGCCCTCATATCCTTCCCGACTTGTTCCTGATGTCGAGTTGCCCAAGGAGGTCATTCTTGAACGCCTGAGGCGTATTCTGGGTGGGGTCTCTGTGATGCCTGCTCGTGTTGAAGAGTATGATGCTGCTCATCCTCCTCCTGTGGTAAGTGTAATCTTCTCCGAGTTCTTTTGGGTTTTTGTAATTCGTATTCTGTTTTTGACTTCTTTCTTCTTCTCTTGCAGGGTTTTGGTCAGGCTTTTAAGCTTGAGATAGCTGTTGCTGGTGGTGGCGGGGCTGTTGTTGAAGAGCCCGCCGAAGAAGGAGATGAAGATGATGATGCTGTTGCCGGTCCTATGGTAGTTGCTGCTACCGGGCCGGGTTCTTCTTCTGCTAGGTTGATTACTGGCTTGTTTGAAGGTCACCACTCCTACATTGAGTATGTTCCTGATCCTCGAATTGCTCAATATATCTTGTCATCCAGGAAGCGGAAGTCAGAGGTTGCTGCTAAGCATATTTTACCCAAGAGGCAATGTTCAATTCGTCAGATTGCCTCAACAGGTAATGTTCTCATAGGTGAGCTTGTGCTTTCTCCTATGTTGTTTTTGCCTCTGTCTTTTGGTTTGCTTTGTTTTACTGATCCCAGCTTTTGTTGTCTTGATAGAAGGCCGGTCTGTTGTCTTGAGCGAGGTGGAGATTGAGGATGAGGTCCCCTTGATCACTCGACCGTAAGTCTTCCACTGTAAATTTTCTTGTGCTTGTCTTTTTGCTCTTTTCCTAAATAACTGAATTGCTTTTTTCATTATAGTCGGAAACCAGCACCTTGTGCCCCTTCTATGACAGTTGTATCTGCTTCTGTCCTGGAGGCCCTCCCAATCCCCTCCTTTGAGGTGGTTGAGGATGATTTGTTCGATGTGCCTCTCCCGAATCTTGGCTTCTCAGGGGTGGCTGGAAATTTTAAGAAGGTTATCAAGTAATTATATTTATCTTGTCTTCTGATTCGCCATTTATGCTTTTGTCTCTGACTGGCTCGAGCTCTTTTTTCGAATGTAGGCCTTCGGAGGATACTTCTTCCCTGGCTCTTGATGCTGGTGGACCTCTACAAGATTTTACTGCTGGTAAGTTATTTTCCCGTTTATGCTTGCTTTCTTGGTTTTTTCTTTTCTGTCTGACGGGTTGTTTTCTTTGTAGCTTCTCTTCCACGTATTGCCTCTCCTGCTCCGCCTATTGGGGAGGAGGCTATTGGAACTCCGGTGTCTCCTCCAATGGAGCACCGAGTTGAAGTGAACTTAGGCAGCCCTTTTGCTGCTCCTATTCTAGCGACCGGGTTGTCCCTGTTGGACAACCTCGAAGCAGCTGCTCGGGAGGATGCAGTGAATGGGAAGCTGGCTGATAATAATCCTTTGTCTGTTGCTGCTATGGATGCTGCTGGTACTTCTAGTGCCTGCCAGCCTTTGACTTCTACTCCAAGTACTCTCCTGTTAACTTAGGGTGGGGAGGAGTTGGTCCAACTCGGTCGTGTTGAGCGGCTGTCTGAGTTGGTTTCTTTGTGGGAGAATTTCTCGGGCGTGTATGGCGCCAAACTCAAGGTATTCGAGTTCTTTTTAACTTTCGATATTGGTTTTTTCTGCTATTGTCTCATATATTTTTGCTTTACAGTCTTTATTTCAAGATTAGGATGTCTTGTTTGGTCCTCATGAGGCGCAATTTACTGCCATTGCTGAAGCCAATTTGAAAAGAAAGGAAGATGAGCTGGCTCGGACTGAAGTTGTCCTAACTTATGAGAAGGCGCAGCGTGCTCTGATGGAGTCCGCCCTCAATGCTAAGGTGCTTGAGGCTGAGAAGGTGCATGACTCATCTTTGCAGGCTGTTACTGCTGCTCAGAATGAGGTCTCCGCGTTGAAGAAAGAAAAAACTGGTGGGTTCTCCTTTCTTTGCATACTTGCTTTTTCTGCCTTGTTTTTTCTTTCTTTCTTTGAGTTCTTTGTCTGCTTTTTTTCAGCTCTTGTTAAGGATAAGGAGAGTTGGCAGAAAGAACGAGAGGAGATGGTCAATACCCTTCGTACTTCTCAAAATCAAGCCGAGTCTGTAAGTTCTTCTTCTGATATCAAATTGAAAGAGGCCCAAGATTTATTTGCTCAGGCCAAGCTGATTAGATCTAGAGTTGATCGTGACCTTGTTCAGGCTTTGAAGTCAGTGCAAGATTTGCAGGAGAAGTTTGTAGCTGCCCATGATCAATTCCGAGCTCTCCAAACTAAGCTGACAGGTGCCCAAGATCAATTCCGGGCTCTTTATGAAGTTGTGAAGCCTATTCTTGCTGCTGTTTGTTGCCAGGAGGACTTTGCTCAAGGGTTGAGAGGCATTATCCTGGTGTTGTCAACTCGATTTTTTTAGTTTGTCAAGGGTGGTTTTTACTGTTGTGTAAACAATGTTATATCCTTCATCCGGGTTACCACTCCTGATGCTCCGCTTTAGCAGATTGTAGATCCTTCCATGACTGCAGAGTTAGTGCAGTGATGGGATGAGGCGAAGGTGGAGCTTGGTGGTCTTACAGACCAAATCTTGGAACAGATGGATGTGCTTCCTGCTGTGCCTCCAGCTCCTTAGATGTTTTGTGTAATGAACTTGTGGTTTCTTGTAATATATACTTGTCTCTGAAAATATGATCAGGCTTTGCCCTGCTTTTGAATTTGTCTTTGGCTAAAATGAGCAGGCTTCGACCTGTCTTTCTTTTTCTTCTGAGATGTCTTTGAATAATATGGAAAAGTTTCACCCTGTCTTTCCTTGTGGCTTTTTTCTGCTTTGCCATAGCTTGTTTCTTCTTGTGATGTAGTAGAGTTGATGGAGTTGATTATACTTTTCTTGGGGTAATCAACCAATTTGTACTGTAGATCGCTCCTTGGGCGAAGTAGTCGATCGTACCACTCTCGGCGATCGAGTTGTTTGGAGTGTTTGTGCCGCTCTTTGGGTGAAGTAGTCGATTGTACCACTCTTGGGGTAGACGATCGAGTTGTTGGAGTGTTTGTGCCCCTCCTTGGGCAACGTAGTCGATTGTGCCGCTCTTGGGGTAGGCGACCGAGTTGTTGGAGTGCTTGTGTCCCTCTCTGGGTGAAGTAGTTGATCGTACCACTCTTGTTGTAGGCGACCGAGCTATTGGAGTGCTTGTGCCGCTTTTGGGCGAAGTAGTCGATCATACCACTCTTGGGGTAGGCGACCGAGTTGTTGGAGTGCTTGTGCCGCTTCTTGGGTGAAGTATTCGATCGTACCACTCTTGGAGTAGGCGACCGAGTTGTTGGAGTGCTTGTGCCGCTTCTTGGGCGAAGTAGTCGATCGTACCACTCTTAGGGTAGGTGACCAAGCTGTTGGAATGCTTGTGTCGCTTCTTGGGCAAAGTAGTCGATCATACCACTCTTGGGGTAGGCGACCGAGTTGTTGGAGTGCTTGTGCCGCTTCTTGGGCGAAGTAGTCGATCGTACCACTCTTGGGGTAGGCGATCGAGCTGTTGGAGTGCTTGTGCCGCTTCTTGGGCGAAGTAGTCGATCGTACCACTCTTGGGGTAGGCGACCAAGTTGTTGGAGTGTTTGTGCCGCTTCTTGGGCGAAGTAGTCGATCGTACCACTCTTGGGGTAGGCGACCGAGTTGTTGGAGTGTTTGTGCCGCTTCTTGGGTGAAGTAGTCGATCGTACCACTCTTGGGGTAGGCGACCAAGTTGTTGGAGTGTTTGTGCCGCTTCTTGGGTGAAGTAGTCGATCGTACCACTCTTGGGGTAGGCGACCGAGTTGTTGGAGTGCTTGTGCCGCTTCTTGGGTGAAGTAGTCGATCGTACCACTCTTGGGGTAGGCGACCGAGTTATTGGAGTGCTTGTGCCGCTTCTTGGGCGAAGTAGTCGATCGTACCACTCTTAGGGTAGGTGACCGAGCTGTCAGAATGCTTGTGCCGCTTCTTGGGCAAAGTAGTCGATCATACCACTCTTGGGGTAGGCGACCGAGTTGTCGGAGTGTTTGTGCCGCTTCTTGGGCGAAATAGTCGATCGTACCACTCTTAGGGTAGGCGACCGAGTTGTCGGAGTGTTTGTGCCGCTTCTTGGGCAAAGTAGTCGATCGTACCACTCTTAGGGTAGGCGACCGAGTTGTTGGAGTGCTTGTGCCACTTCTTGGGTGAAGTAGTCGATCATACCACTCTTGGGGTAGGCGACCGAGTTGTTGGAGTGCTTGTGCCGCTTCTTGGGCGAAGTAGTCGATCGTACCACTCTTGGGGTAGGCGACTGAGTTGTTGGAGTGCTTGTGCCGCTTCTTGGGCGAAGTAGTCGATCGTACCACTCTTAGGGTAGGCGACCGAGTTGTCGAAGTGTTTGTGCCGCTTCTTGGGCGAAGTAGTCGATCATACCACTCTTGGGGTAGGCGACCGAGTTGTTGGAGTGCTTGTGCCGCTTCTTGGATGAAGTAGTCGATCGTACCACTCTTGGGGTAGGTGACTGAGTTGTTGGAGTGCTTGTGTCGCTTCTTGGGCGAAGTAGTCGATCGTACCACTCTTGGGGTAGGCGATCGAGTTGTTGGAGTGCTTGTGCCGCTTCTTGGGCGAAGTATTCGATCGTACCACTCTTGGGGTAGGTGACCGGACCCGTATAGCACAGCCGTTTCCGGGTTGGCTGTTTGCAGGGTAAGTAAGCAATCGTACCAGCTCTTGGGGTAAGCGATTGCGCCGTATAGCAACAACCGTTTCCAGGTTGAGCTGTTTGTAGAGCTGCCCCTTTTTCCCCAACCTAATTACGGGTTGGTTCTATCCATTGGACAGGGCTGTCAGTCGTACCAACTCTTTATGGTAGAGTGACAAATGCTAGCTTGGGTCTCCTTACCCAAGAAGCTATTTGGCCGCCGTCAGTCAGACCATCTCCATATGGTTGAGTGACAAGATTGCCCGTGTAGCGTAACTGTTTTCGGGTTGGCTGTTAATAGGGAAGCCCCTTTTTCCCCAACCTGATTACGGGTTGGTTCTGTCCGTTGGACAGGGCTCATATTTGAAGCTGTTCTTCTTGAATAATCTCTATTTTATTTCTCTTGAAACCTGAGTACAATCTGTTGTACTTAATTGTAGAATCTTTTGAGCTGGCTGATATGCCAAGTGTTCTTTACAGGTATTTCATCTGGAGTCATCAACTCATATGTGCCGGGTCCTGTTGATGTCTTCACGATGAAGGGTCCTTCCCATGGACTGAGTAGTTTGTGTCATCCATCTTTCTTCTAGATTAGTCGTAGTACTGAGTCCCCTGGCTTTAGTGATCGGGGTTGAGTACTTTTGTCATAATGTCTTCATAACCCTTACTGATATCTTGTATTTTGTATGATTACACTGTCTCTTATTTCTTCTATTGAATCAATTTCTAACCGCCTTGTTTCTTCTACTTTGCCTTCTTCATATTGTTCTATTCTTGGAAATAGCCATATTAAGTCGGCTGGTAATACTGCCTCTGATCCGTAGACCATAAAGAACGGTGAGTATCCAGTTGCTCTGCTGATCTGGGTTCTTAGACCCCATACTACTTTTGGTAATTCGTCGATCCATTTTTCACCATAATCTTTCAAATCTTCATATAATCTTGGTTTTAAACCTTGTAATATGAGTCCATTTGCTCTTTCGACTTGTCCATTGGCCTACGGGTGTGCTACTGATGCAAAGTTGATTTCTATCCCACAATCTCTTGCCCAGTATTGAAATTCTCTTGCTGTAAATGGTGAACCAAGATCTGTGATTATTCTGTTGGGCATGCCAAACCTATGCATGATGTCTTGTATGATTTCCACTGCCTTTTCTGTGCTCTATTTGACCAAAGGTTTGTATTCAATCCACTTTGTAAATTTGTCGATTGCCACAAATATGTATTCGAAGCCTCCTTTTGCTTTTTTGAGTGGTCTGACTTGATCCAGCCCCCAGCATGAGAACGGCCAGGCCGGCGGTATGCATATTAAGTTGTGAGCCGGCACATGTGATTGCCTAGCAAACATTTGGCAATTCTTGCATGTTCTGACGAGCTCTTCTGCATCTTTGAGTGTTGTTGGCCAATAGAAACCGGTTCTGAATGCTTTGCCAACTAGTGTCCTAGAAGCTGCATGATTTTCACAGCATCCTGAGTGGATTTCGTCCAAGATTTCCTTTCCTTTATCTATTGGAACACATTTAAGCAGTACTCCTGATGCTGCTGCTCTTTTGTATAGTTTATCCCCCACCAGAACGTAGTTTTTGCTTCTTCGTACAACCCGAGTTGCTTCTACTTTGTCTTCGGGTAGTTTCTTCTCTTTGATAAAATCAATGTATGTTTGTCTCCAATCACTTTGTATGACCATGATTTGTCTTGACTGGTCTAGTTCTTCTACTTGATCTATTTCCATTGGATCTGGTGTCTCCTTCTCTTTTTTTGTGTTTCTGAGTTGTTTGATGGATGGGGCTGTGAGTTCTTCCACAAATATACCGGGTGGTACTTTTGCTCTATCTGATCCTAATTTGGCTAGCACATCTGCTGCAATGTTGGAATCTCTTAGTACATGATGGATTTCGAGCCCTTGGAAAATTTTCTCCAATTTTCTGACTTCTGCACAGTACGCATCCATATTATCTTTTGTACAATCCTAATCCTTGTTGACTTGATTGATTACTACAGCTGTATCACCGTAGACAAGTAGTCTTTTGATCCTAAGCGAGCTTGCAACTCTTAGACCGTGTATTAATGTTTCGTATTCTGCCTCATTGTTAGTTGCCTGCCAAAGTATTTGTAGCACATATTTTAACTGTCTTCCTTCTGGTGATATGAATAGTACTCCTACTCTAGCTCCTCCTAACTTTAGGGAACCGTCAAAATACATTTTCCAATGATCAAGTATTGGTTCGGGTTCTTTTTGACTGATTTCTGTCCATTCAGCAATGAAGTCGGATAATGCTTGAGATTTGATTGCTGTTTTTGGTTTGAAGTCTAGGTTGAGAGCACCGAGTTCTACTGCCCATTTTGATATCCGACCTGTTGCATCTTTGTTGCGTAGAATGTCTTGAAGTGGAAAATTGGTTATCACTGTAATCTTGTGTTCATGGAAATAATGTCTTAGTTTTCTTGATGATATCAATACTGCATAAAGTAGTTTTTACACATGTGGGTATCTCACTTTTGATTCTGTTAGTACTTCGCTTATGTAATAGACTGGTCTTTGCATTTTGTATGCGTGTCCGGGTTCTTCTCTCTCAACCACAATTATTGTGCTGACAATGTTCTTGGTTGCTGTAATATATAGCATCATGTCCTCTTTGTCTTTTGGTGGTGTCATTACTGGTGATGATGCCAAGTATTCTTTTAACTTTTGGAATGCTTCTTCTGCCTCTTCTGTCCATTCAAAATTTCCTACCTTTTTCAATAATTTGAAGAAAGGTAGCCCTTTTTCTCCTAGTCGGGAGATGAATCTGTTGAGTGCTGCCATGCATCCTGTAAGCTTCTGTATGTCTTTAACTTTCTTTGGAGGTTTCATATTCATGATGGCTTTAACCTGCTTTGTACTTGCTTCAATTCCTTGGTTACTGACTAGAAACCCGAGTAGTTGTCCTGATGGTACTCCAAAAACACACTTTGTGGGGTTTAGCTTCCACTGCCATGCTTTTAGATTATTGAAAGTCTCCTCGAGGTCTTTTATCAGTGATCCAGGTTCTTTTGTCTTGATTACTACATCATCAATGTATGCTTCTGCATTTCTTCTGACTTGACTCCCAAAGCAAGTTTGAATTGCTCTTTGATATGTTGCCCCTGCATTTTTTAGCCCAAAAGGCATTGATTTATAGCAATATGCCCCAAAGGGTGTAATGAACGAAGTCTTGCTTTGGTCTTCTTCTCTTAAGGATATTTGATGATAGCCTGAATAGCAATCTAGAAAGGATAACAGAGCTGATCCTGCTGTCGAGTCGATGATTTGATCAATCCTTGGTGGGACATATGGATCTTTTGAGCAATGTTTGTTGAGGTCTGTGTAGTCGATGCACATGCGCCATTCTTTTGAATTCTTCTTCTCTACTAGGACTAGGTTGGCAAGCCAATCCGGGTTGATTATTTCTCTGATGAATCCTGCTACCATGAGCTTGGTGATCTCTTTTTTGATTGCTGCTTTTCTGTCTGGAGCGAATCTTCGTAACTTCTGCTTAACGGGTTTGGACCCTTTGTTCACATCAATTATGTGCTCAGCCAACTCTCTTGGGACCCCTGGCATGTCTGCTGGCTTCCAAGCGAAAATATCTTTGTTATCCCGAAGAAAGTTGGTGAGCGCGAGTTCCTATTTGGGGTCGAGATTTGCACTGATGATTGCCGTCTTCTCTGGATCACCAGTTAGTAGGTCAATAGTCTTGGTAGCGGCTTCTTTTGGTGGTGCGAAGTTGCTTGGCTTCTTAGCCAGTATCTTAATTTCATCTGGGTTCATTTCGTTGGCCAGCATTGCAATCTCCTTTCCTTCCTTTATATCTTGTAATCTTTCGGATATTTGTACTGCTTGTACGTCGCAATCATGTGCTTTCTTTAGATCTCCTTTCAATGATAATACGCCCTTTGTTGTTGGCATCTTGAGCAGTAGGTATGGATAATGTGGTACATCCATGTATTTTGTTAAAGCTGGTCTCCCAAGTATTGCGTGGTAGCATGATTCAAAGTCTGCAACTTCGAATTTGATGAATTCTGTCCGGTATTTGTCTGGTGTGCCAAAGGTGACGGGTAGGGTTATTTGTCTGAGGGGCATAGCTGCTCTGCCGGGTACTATTCCATAGAATGGTGTGCTTGTGGGTGTCATTAGACTTTCATAATTCAGATTCATCCTTTTGAGAGTATCTACGAAAATTATGTTAAGCCCGGCTCCTCCATCGATGAGCACTTTAGTTACTGCTACTCCTGCGATAGTCGGACCTAGTACCAGCGGGTAGCATCCTGCATTTGCTGCACTGGTCCATTGGTCTTCTCTTGTGAAGTGGATGGGGTACTCTGACCAATCTAGATATCTTGGGATGGCTGGTTCAGCTGCCATGATGGCTCTATGAGCTAGTTTCTCTTGTTTTTTGCTTCGTGTGTTAGGAACACCTGAAAATATCACTGCTAATTGGTGTTGGGGTTCTTGATAATCTCCTTCAGCTCTCTTTTCCTCCTTCTTGGATTCTTCTTGCTTTGGCTCCGAGTTGTTTTGATTCCTGTTTTCTCTCTTCATGAATTGCCGCTGAAAAGTGCTGCATTCAACTAACTTGTGTCTGGCCCCTGGGTGTATGTGACACGGCATGTTTTCTATGTTTTCCGGCGCTCTTCCTCGATAGTTGTTACCCTGATAGTTGCTATTACTATTGTAACCGCTGTTGTTATGGTTGTTGCTATTGTTGTAGTTGCCATTGTGATTGCTACCATTGCTATCATTGTTGTTCCCATTGTATCTTCTTTTGTTGTCTGTGGTTGCCACCATATTGTCCTGCCTTGGTCTTTTTTCTTGCTGTCTGTAATTGGGTCTTCTATTATCTGGGTTGTCCCTAGCAAATCTGTGTCGAGTTCTTTCTTCTGACTAAATTAGCTTCTCAACAACCCTGTTGAAGTCTTCATTTGTTCTTGGGTTCTCATTGAAATAGTCCTTGTATTGCCAGTTTGCCCAGATTCCTTCTGCAAAGGCCTCTATCACCTCCCTATTAGTAATGTCGTGGACTTGAGCCCCGAATTCTCCAAATCTTCTATAGTATTCCCTTAGACTTTCTCCTCTCCTTTGCTTTACTCCTTTCAATTCAGCTGCAGTCATTGGATGGGTAATAATGCCTACGAAGTTGTTGCAGAAAGCTTCTTGCAAGTCTTCCCAATACCTAATTGATCTTGGCCTCAATTTGTCAAACCATTGTAGCGGCATTGCTTCGAGGGCCATTGGGAAGAATAGAGCCTTGATGTCGTCGTCTCCTCTAGCTAATTCAATAGATTGGCAGTAAACCCTTAGCCATTGTCTTGGTTCAACTTTGCCGTCATACTTGGAATGATTTGCTGGTTTAAACTTGTGCGGTAGCTTTAAAGTTTGTAGTCTTCCTGCAAAATAAGGGAATCTGTCGTATGGTTCCGTTCTTCTGTAATTTGGCGATCTTGCCCTTCTGTAATAAGACATATCTTCTTTTAACTCAAACTCTCCGTAGTCATCTTCTTTGTCAAATCTTCTTGATATTTCTTGGTAGCGTTGGCTCGATTCTGGTTTGTCTCTTTCTTGTTGCTTTGAGTAGTGTTCCTTCCTTCCATTGATATCAGCACTTTCTACTGGTCCTATCCTTTGAAAATTTGATTTTTGGGTGGCTGCTCCCTTTGTGGCTCCTGTGGAATTTCTTCTTTGGGTTGTTTTTCTGATCCCCCGACTTCTTTCTTCTAGTCTTCCTTTGCTTTCCTGTTATTCGTGAGGGTGTATAACTCCTTTGTTAATTCTTCAATTCTTTCCCTTTTTGTATTTTTTGTGGCTTCTTTTTCCGCCTTTTTTCTGTTGTATTCCGTTAGCTCCACTTTGTATTTATTCCAGACTTGCTTCCTTTGTTTAGCCCGGTCCTCCTTCTAGCTTTCAATTTGTTCTTCTTTAGCCTTGCTAGTCTTTGCTCATCATTTCCGTTGCTGTCGCTTTTCTCATCTGGCGAGATGTTGCCTTCTGATTCGTCTGAAGATTTTATATCTAGTATCTGTGGTGGTTCCAAAGGTTGTTCTAACTGCTCTGCCATGTATATAGTATACCTCTTCTGAACTCTTCTTGTATGGTATTCCATCCTTCATCTGGTTGAGCTGTCTGTAGCTTCTGAACTGGATCCGAGTTCTTTTCCCTCTTGATAAGGTAGTTCTTCAACGCGCGTGCCAGTCTGGACTTTGCTTGAGGTGAAAGAACCTGGCCAATGCACCACACAATCTTGCGGGGTCACTGTCATGATCATCCCTTCTTGTGCTCCCTCCAGGAGTATTCTTTTTGATGAGTTCATCTTGTTTTGGGTAAAGTGTTGATAGACTGATGCCGCGTTGCGCAGTCCGTAAGTTCCCAAGTTCTTCTTTGAGTTGTACGGGTCGTATCCCTTCACGATCGTTGTTGTGTCTCCGAGTCCAATTAGGCTTGGCTCTTGTGCCGTGAAGATTGTCTTGGAATCGGGTTGTATCTCTTTTTCAGAGTTGGTTTCGTATCCGCTTTCTTCCTTATTCCGAGTTGTATCCGAAGTTGAGAGTTTCGTCATCTTCTCGGCGAGTTTGTATTGAACTTCGTCATCGAATTCTTTTTCTTCTCGGAGACGGGTACGAAGCTTGCCGTCGCCGTCAGCCTTGCAGATCCAGGATCTTAAGACAAAGGTTGTTTCCACCAAAAAGGTCATCTTGAGGTTGAGGTCCGCCGAACTCTCGAGAAAAAATTCATCGAAAGCCCCTACCTGGCGCGCCAGCTGTCGATGTTTTACCACCAATAGCCTGCCACAGGGGTACCCGGGACAGTCGTTCGGGCTTCGGCGAATAGCGGAATTCAGCGGTTATGCAAAGAGACTCACGATTTATACTGGTTCAGGCCCTCGACTTGGTCGAGTAATAACCTTACGTCTAGTTTTGGCGTTAGCCTGTTTGTGTTGTATTGCTTTGAGTATCAGGTATGCGTTCTCTTCTTACAATGGGTACCCTTACCAGCCCTTTATAGTCCAGGCACTGAGAGGCGTTGTTTGTGTCTTATTCGGATATAAGGTCAGAGTCCTAAGCTACGCTTCGGGCGCCTTTCCTTGTATAGTTTGCGTTGGAGTTTCGGTTTTGCACGTTGCTTTGCTCCGCGTTCTTCTTGGCGATTGGGCTATAGGCCTTATTACCAAGGTCTACCTCCCTGCAGTATGGTCCATGGGGGGCCCATAGGGTTCCCCATCGACATGGATATGTTTTTAGTTTATTATAATATTGTTATTATTCTGACCAATGTTGATTAATGGCAATATTATGATGTTATGTCATGCATTAATTCTATTTCTGTCCAACGGTGATGTAGAATTAGTGTAGAGGACAATTGTATATTTTAATTTTGATCAACGTTGGAACTAAGGCATGCAATTTGTTATTATTATGTTTATGTTCTCACTCCATATGAATTGTGTTTTTAGGCGAATACAACTTGATGGGTTGTATCAAAGAGATCTCCACTCTCAAAGGTGACAACACACGGAGTGGAAGAAAAAGATTGACCTAGCCTTCATCTTGGCTGAGGTAGACTGGATAGTCACTTCACCGTGTCCTACTGAGCCTGTGACACCGGTGAGGAAGACAAATAAGGCTGATGCCGCTTGGGCAACTAGAGAGAGGGATTTTGAATCCCAAAAGATGTCCTATCACCTTGAGCATAGAAAGTGGGTCACTGCCAACAAGAAATATGTGGCTATGATAAAGAACACGATTGAGCCTGTAATTGTGGGCTCAATCCCAGAGTGTGACACCGTCACCGAGTACCTCTAAATAGAATAAAGAGTCAGTTCACTAGCTCTTCAAAGACATATGCTACCCAACTGATAAAGCAGCTGGTGACAAAGAGGTACTCTGAAAATGGTGACATAAGAGAGCACATACTAAGGATGAGCAATTTGGCATCCAAGCTAAAACCAATAGATCTAGTCCTCAAGGAAGAGTTTCTTATCCAAAACGTATATACTCTAATGCTAGAACGTCTAAGATGGTCTTCATTGTCCACTCTTTGAAAATATCATAACTATAAGGTTGCCATTTGTGTATGTTGTAGGATTGGAATGCTTTGCACTGATCCATGAGGGTGTCCATGAGAGTCGAAATTTTTGATGTCATTATGATGTCTAAGCTTAACAATCAGATAGAGAAGAACTTGATTGTTAAAATATTTTCAACACTTCTTTCATATATCCCATCTGTCCCAAAATAGAATTCATTTTCGCTTCCCGAGAAATTAACTTTTTTTAACTGACCAATTATACATAAAAGAATATTAATATTTATAATACATAATTAGTATCATTACATAGACCATTGAATATATTTTCAAAATAAACTTATTTGGAGATATAAATATTGCACGTATTTTTTACAAACCTAGTCAAAGTTGAGAAAGTTTGACCTGCACGTATCCCATAACGACTTATATTTTGGGGTAGAGGAAGTATATGCTAATGGGAGTAGTCAACTAGAAGTGGTGATGAACACAATAATACTTTCATATTATATGCTATTGGGAGCACGAAGAAACGCAGGGGAATGGACCTATATACTAATGGTGGGAATATTTGTTTAGAAAATTGCAGAAGGTTCACCAGTCTCACTATGTATATCCTACACATCTTTTATTTGGCACCACTGATGTTTTTTTTTCATGCATGATTATTGTTTTCTTCCGTGCATGATTATTGTTTTCTTTCATGCATGATTATTGTTTCCTTCCATGCATGTGGCCTTAGGTGATCGATTTGTTTCCTTCAAAGCAGACGGGGATCGTAGGGATGGCAGTTTCTTTTTCTATCATGCCTTTCCTTTTCTCGCTCGCCCGTTGGACAGCGTGGGAGGTAGGATCGATCGTATGGGGTGGTAGACGAACGAACCAAGACAATTATTGCACCAAAACGGTGTCCACACTTTGTTCTTTTTAGTTGTAGGATATATATATATATATATATATATATATATATATAACTACTATCATGTAGCTAGCTACAAAATAACTTATTATGTAGCCATTTTGAGTTACGATAATTACTATGTTATTTACAAGATTGTAGTAACCTAACTATTGTAAATATGTATTGACATTATCGTAAATTAGTATATAAAATTATCGTAAATGGAGGTTACTGAATAGCCTATATATACATATATATATATATATATAAATATATACATATATACATATATACATGTATATATATATATAGATATACATATATAGATATACATATATATATATATACCACTGCATAGGGACTCTGCTAAACTGCTGGAACAAACTCGGACTCAAAATTCAAATTTAAAATTCTCGAGTTACTATTCATAGCACTATTTAAATTCAGCGTTCACTATTCAAATTCGTGGCACTATTCAAAATACTCGCTACTATTTAAATTCGGGATATGAACAGTGCGCGAGCACTCACCCGGGAGTGGCTCAGGCACTAGACTTCTTCACTATTCGAGCACTATACGCGTAACTATTTGGAGCACTTCGTATTTCTTTATAGATGCAGGATACGTGCGATTAGTGTTTATTGAATATGCGTGCGATTAGTGAGTATGCTGATTAATATTTCTCAGGATCTTTTGCAGGCTGGCGAGACCAATATTTCAGCCGGTTGTGCGACTATGATTGTGACAGTCCTACTCGGTACTCATCGTATGCATCACTAGCTCGCTTCAGAACCAGGCTAACCCGGTCTACTCCCTCGCTATCCCCGGCCACGAACACACAGGACTCAGGCTCTATCGTCTCCCCAGCCAGTTCCACCCGAAGGGAACACTTCTATGCGCACACAGGGTTCTCTACAAACGTCGCTACCAGGGCTAACACGAGAACAACACACGCAGAGGCTTCTCTTTTAGGGTCCCCAGCATAGAGACATCGCCCCATATGAACGAGCTTAAAGGAAGGCAGGGATTAAAACAGGAAAGCTTAATTCATTTCCACAGAGCAAGCTTACATACGGCTTTTCCTTTCGGAAAACCCCAAGCACTTAGCACAAACCTGAGGGATTACCTTACAAGCTCAGGAGGAACACGGGGACCTCCCTTATTCTATAATTTACAAAGGTGGAGTGATACAACGGTAGTGGGTGATTACTATTATTCGTAGATGATCCTCAGAATGCTTCTGAGATCATGTCTTCATGGTGTATATGTGAGTGGAGAGTTGGTGGAGTGGAGTGGAGAGTGGAGTGTGGTGTCTTCGGTGTCTGGTGGTTTGCTCCGATGCTGAATGCCGATTCTCTGATGTCGTGATGAATGAATACGCCCGACGTCTCACTTTATAGCACGAAGGGAGTGTCCTTCATGCTTATCGCCTGGAGGAGCCTTCGAGGCTAAGTCTTCAATTATGCCTTCTTGCTGTGGCCTGGACAGCTGGATGGAGAATAATTGTCCTAGCTACAGTAGCCTTCGTCGCGCATGGTCTTGTCCTTCTAGATATTCTTTGGTATGGTCTTCCACGCCCGAATGATTGATGTTGCAATAAGCTCGTTAATAGAGCCAAAAATTTTAAAACAACCTAAAGACTACATAAGCTATGAAGATAAAAGAGGGATGACTAGTATTAGGTTTGTAGATTATAAAGAACAAAGTTTAGATGATTTAGAAGCATCCAGTTCAGAGGAAAAATTAGAAGAAAATAGAAGGCATAGCATATGTGAATTTATGGAAAAGTTAGATATAGATAATGAAATAAAACATTATGAGCAAAAGCTAAGCAAAATTCATGATGAATACAAAACCTCTATGATATGTCAATGGGCTGCTATAAGAGAAAAGGAACTCTACTTTAGACGAGAAATATGTAGACTTAATAATATAAAAAAAGATAGAGAGTTAAATGCTAAGAAATTTAGCATTCCAATAAAGAAAAATGAATTTGTGTCAAAACAAATAGATAATAGGGTAAGGGAAGCCCAAAAGGAATTAGAATATAGCGAGAATAAGATAAAAGTCACAGAAGATAATGATATTAGCGAAGAAGAGCAATGGGAAATTAATAATAAGCTCTTACTAGAAAGCTATGAAGAAGAGGATGAAGATACAATTGAGATATGCAGTAATAACTCAGTAACTCTCATAAACCCCTTAGAAAATAAAGAGTTACATAAAAATAATGCTATAGAAGCAATGGAAATAGATCCAAGTACATCAAAAAGAAGACGAGGCCCTGAAATAAAGATAGAAGGAGAAAGTGAGAGACCAACTAGAAAACCAGGAACTTGGCCACCAGAAAAAGAAGAACCTGCATATAGATATATACCTGGACAATATAAGCATATGGGTTCAAAAAGAAAAGAATTTGAAAAGAAAGTGCAATTTTAAAATTATAGAAGTGATGGTGCTATACTAAATGTAGCAGCACATGATCCTATAGATTGGTCAAATATAATTAGCATATGGAAAGGATTGATAGTCCAAAAGTACATACAAAATCAGCATAATATTAGAAATAGAGTAGAAGATATGATAACATATTTAGAAACATTTTTAGGAGAATCTGTCAAAGTTTTATGGGAACAATGGGTAGAAGCTTTCCCTAATCATTATGCCCAATTAAAAATGGCTGGTAGTAACCCATATAATTTTGCAAATATTATATCAAGCATTGTAATAGGTGAAGATCCTGAATTAGGATTTACTGTTTTACAGAATGAAAGATTAAAAGAAATAGAAAAAATGTCACTAACAAATTGGAAAGGAATAAAAGAATTCTCTCAACATTATTTGTATAATGCTACGACTGCCAAGTAAGGCTATAATCAAGGTATAGTTGAAAGATATTTCAATAAATTACCAGATCCTTTAGGTTCTATGATATTTGAAGAATATAAAAAAGAAACCATTGGTAAAGAATATAATATCTCTCAGGCTATAACATTCATTTTCAAACAGTTAAGAAAAATATGCACCAACATACAAGCCCATAGATTAATGAAACAATCAGATTATAATTTTTGTAATAAAATAGTCCAAATACCCTTAACATATGGAGAAGAGAGATCTAGAAACAAGAAATATCCTAAGAATTATAAGAAAGGAAATGTAAGGACTAAGAGACGTTACTTTCTAAGAAGATCAGACAATAGAGCTCCATTCCTCCATAAGAGGAATGTAAGAAGATATAATCCTAGAAAAAATTATGATAGTACATGTAGATGCTTTATTTGCAACTCGCCAGATCGCTTAAGCAAAACATGTCCTAACAAAGACAAGAAAATGTATTCCAATAAGCAAGAAGAACAAGAAAATGTTCAAATAATAGATAGTGTGAATGAAAATGTTTTAGTCTATGATGATGATATAATGGACGATGAATCGATATACTCAATTATAGAGACAGATGAAATAGAATATGATGAAGAAAAAGAATCAAGTGATGAAGAGTTAGACTTAATTGATGAGTTAGCAGGATTAACGATAGAAATGATGGATCAAATAAACTACGAACACAAGTGGGATCATAAAAAAGGTGATCCTAATATAAAATGTGTATTTTGCATATATTATGAAGATCCAGCAAAAAGTGCAACATGTAGGCTATGTTTAAGACAAGCATGTATGTCATGTCTAAAACAACAAAGTGACATGAAAAATAACTCAGAAGTTGAAATACTATATGAGGAAAATAAAGTCCAATCAGAAAAAGAAGTAATTCTAGAGGAAAAAGGAAACAAATATTTAAACAATATTCCACAAGAGTTTCTCATTCCTAGATTAAGTTTTAAGACTGAACAAACTTTGTCATACTTTACTCGTGATATTATAGATATAATTTGGAAGAAATATGCTGAAAGGCATTACAAAACCTTTCATGATATACAAAATTACTTTATGAAATTATACCAAGGTAAAGAAAGGCATCTAGGAATAATTGTGAATGCAAATACTTTTCCTTTACTTCAGCTCGATGATAAATTAATTGTTAAGCCTCATCAAAGATTCTTAATATTGAGGGCTGATATAAATTTAAAATATTTTAGGAGTATACAAAGAAATATTGGAGATGATATCTCCCTACAAACTATTATTGATCATGGATTAGTCCATGATATATATGGAACACTTGAAGAAATACTCCAATCAGACCTTGGAATAGCTATCAAAGAAGCTTGTAAGAAATTAGCATGTATTCAAGGGAAATACAAAATTAAGTTTTGTTCTAATCCACCAAAATTTACACAACCAATAAGACCTGCATGCCATGATATATATGTCACGAAGGGTTCATACAAATTTCCTACTACATGGACTTCAGAGTCATGGCAAAACTATGAAGAGATATTTGTAAAAGGCACGAATCATGATAATTGAAGAATTTTTAGTGAAGCAAAAGAATTAGATGGAAATACCAAATTTGCTCCTGAATATTATATGATGTACCAAAATAAAATAATCAAAGTGTTCTTACGAGAATACTATGGAAGGTACAGCATAATACAAAGAGAAGTTGGAAGATTAATAAAGCCTAGCTATGGCAAAGAATGTCAACTAAGAAAAGAATATCGTGAATTGTTGTCCTCGTATGAAATATGGCAACCTGAAGAAGTGGACAACGAAGAAAATATTGAAGAGTCAATATAAACTCAGTTCAATATCAATATATATATATACAAGAAATATACTCCCTATGTTGATAAGGTGTTATCAATAATTTAGCCAGGGGAAGAGATAATACATAATATTATAATACATACTACATGTCATGATCTTTGATTTGATGTTTGCAACATCAATCATTCGGGCGTGGAAGACCATACCAAAGAATATCCAGAAGGATAAAACCATGTGCAACGAAGGATAGCGTAAAAGGAATATACAGTCACTCTACTATAGGCAGGACAATTATATTATGTCCAGCTGTCTAGGCAATAGTAGGAAGGGATAATTGAAGACTTAGCCTCGAAGGCTCCTTCAGATGATAAGGCTCGCTCCTTCAGACGATAAGGATGAAGGACGTTCCCTTCATGCTATAAAGGGAGAAGCCATGCGCATTCATTCAGCATCGGAGCGAACCACCAGACACCGAAGACACCACACTCCACTCTCCACTCCACTCCACCAACTCTCCACTCACACATACACATGAAGACATGATCTCAGAAGCACTCTGAGACCCATCCACGAATAATAGTAATCACCCACTAGCATTGTATCACTCCACCTTTGTAAATTACAGAATAAGGAAGGTCCTCGTGTTCTTCCTGAGCTTATAAGGTAATCCCTCAGGTTTGTGCTAAATGCTTGGGGTTTTCCGAAAGAGAAAGCCGTATGTAAGCTTGCTCTGTGGAAATGAATTAAGCTTTCCTGTTTCAATCCCTGCCTTCCTTTAAACTCGTTCATATGGGACGATGTCTCTATGCTATGGACCCTAGAGGAGAAGCCTCTGCGTGTGTTATTCTCGTATTAGCCCTGGTAGCGGCGTTTGTAGAGAACCCTGTGTGCGCAGAGAAGTGTTCTCTTCCGGTGGAACTGCCTGGGGAGACGATAGAGCCTGAGTCCTGTGTGTTCGTGGCGGGGGATAGCGAGGGAGTAGACTGGGTTAGCCTGGTTCTGAAGCGAGCTAGTGATGCATACGGTGAGTACCGAGTAGGACTGTCACAAGCATAGTCGCACAACCGGCTAAAATATTAGTCTCGCCAGCCTGCAAAAGATTTTGAGAAATATTAATCAGCATACTCACTAATCGCACGCATATTCAATAATCACTAATCGCACGCATCCTGCATCCATAAAGAAATACGAAGTGCTCCAAATAGTTACGCGCATAGTGCTCAAATAGTGAAGAAGTCTAGTGCCTGAGCCACTCCCGGGTGAGTGCTCGCGCACTGTTCATATCCCGAATTTAAATAGTAGCGAGTATTTTGAATAGTGCCACGAATTTGAATAGTGAACGTTGAATTTAAATAGTGCTGTGAATAGTAACTCGAGAATTTTAAATTTGAATTTTGAGTCCGAGTTTGTTCCAGCATTTTACTCAAAATTCAAATTTAAAATTCTCGAGTTACTATTCACATCACTATTTAAATTCAGCGTTCACTATTCAAATTCGTGGCACTATTCAAAATACTCGCTACTATTTAAATTCGGGATATGAACAGTGCGCGAGCACTCACCCGGGAGTGGCTCAGGCACTAGACTTCTTCACTATTCGAGCACTATGCACGTAACTATTTGGAGCACTTCGTATTTCTTTATGGATGCAGGATGTGTGCGATTAGTGATTATTGAATATGCGTGCGATTAGTGAGTATGCTGATTAATATTTTTCAGGATCTTTTGCAGGTTGGCGAGACCAATATTTCAGCCGATTGTGCGACTATGCTTGTGACAGTCCTACTCGGTACTCACCATATGCATCACTAGCTTGCTTCAGAACCAGACTAACCCGGTCTACTCTCTCGCTATCCCCAGCCACGAACACACAGGACTCAGGCTCTATCGTCTCCCCAGACAGTTCCACCCGAAGGGAACACTTCTCTACGCACACAGGGTTCTCTACAAACGCCGCTACCAGGACTAACACGAGAACAACACACGCAGATGCTTCTCGTCTAGGGTCTCTAGCATAGAGACATCGCCCCATATGAACGAGCTTAAAGGAAGGCAGGGATTAAAACAGAAAAGCTTAATTCATTTCCACAGAGCAAGCTTACATATGGCTTTCCCTTTCGGGAAACCCCAAGCACTTAGCACAAACCTGAGGGATTACCTTACAAGCTCAGGAGGAACACAGAGACCTCCCTTATTCTGTAATTTATAAAGGTGGAGTGATACAACGGTAGTGGGTGATTACTATTATTTGTGGATGATCCTCAGAATGCTTCTGAGATCATGTCTTCATGGTGTACATGTGAGTGGAGAGTTGGTGGAGTGGAGTGGAAAGTGGAGTGTGGTGTCTTCGGTGTCTGGTGGTTCGCTCCGATGCTGAATGTCGATCCTCCGATATCGTGATGAATGAATGCGTCCGGCGTCTCACTTTATAGCACGAAGGGAGTGTCCTTCATGCTTATCGCCTGGAGGAGCCTTCGAGGCTAAGTCTTCAATTATGCCTTCTTGATGTGGCCTAGACAGCTGGATGGAGAATAATTGTCCTGGCTACAGTAGCCTTCGTCGCGCACGATCTTATCCTTCTGGATATTCTTTGGTATGGTCTTCCACGCGCCGAATGATTGATGTTGCAAACATCAAATCAATGATCATGGCATGTAATATGTATTACTGCGTAGGGACTCTGCTAAACCGCTGGAACAAACTCGGACTCAAAATTCTCAAGTTACTATTCACAACACTATTCAAATTCAGCATTCACTATTCAAATTCGTGGCACTATTCAAAATACTCGCTACTATTTAAATTTGGAATATGAACAGTGTGTGGGCACTCACCCAAGAGTGGCTCAGGCACTCGACTTCTTCACTATTCGAGCACTATGCGCGTAACTATTTGGAGCACTTCGTATTTCTTTATGGATGCAGGATGCGTGCGATTAGTGATTATCGAATATGCGTGCGATTAGTGAGTATGCTGATTAATATTTCTCTCGATCTTTTGCAGGCTGGCGAGACCAATATTTCAGCCGGTTGTGCGACTATGCTTGTGACAGTCCTACTCGGTACTCACCGTATGCATCACTATTCACTAGCTCGCTTCAGAACCAGGCTAACCCAGTCTACTCCCTCGCTATCCCCAGCCACGAACACACAGGACTCAGACTCTATCGTCTCCCCAAGCAGTTCCACCCGAAGAGAACACTTATCTACACACACAGAGTTCTCTACAAACACCACTACCAGGACTAACACGAGAACAACGCACAAAGACTTCTCCTCTAGAGTCCCTATATTACTCCTAGAGTAACTACTCCCATGTACACACCGTACAGCCTCGGGTCAACCAGGAGAAGCTAACGGGTTGAGAAATATAAGGTGACCGCATGCTGATAACTTCCGTGAAAAACGGATCAAGTTTGCTTTTGACGTTGCGTTGGCAATTTTTTTGAAATGTGTGCATTAAATAGTAATATGTGTATATACCTAATTTTTTAGAAGTATGCATGGATACTTCTTGCGGCAATGGGTATGTATTCATACTTTGTTTAATCTAAACAACAAGCTGGCCAGGTTTGGTTAGCGACGCTCATTAGCATATTTCTTGGAAAATATCGCACACATGCTTTTCGTTAAAAAAGCATAAACAAATACTAGTCCAACATAATAGTATGGACCAATATTTTAAAATAAAAATAGTATATACAGATACTGCTTCAAAAAACAAGCACACATACTTTATACCGTAAGTACCTACACATACTTTATACTCTAAGTATGTACACGTACTTTATATTGTAAGTATGTACACATACTTCATACTCTGAGTATGTAACCATACTAAGCAAGTTTACTACGTAAGGTATTTAGCTGCTATTTTACGCTCTGTTCGTTTGACTTATAAGTCGTATTTTTTAGTTAATGAATAATATTTTTCTCTCACAACAAATCAGTCAATAGTACTTTTAGCTATGACTTATCAACCAAATGAATGTACCACCATCATGTAGACCACATGGGGCGGCGGCGGTGCATCAGAACAGGCACATGGCCGGCCATCTTGCCTGCGGCGTCATCTCGGCATATATCCTCGTGATTAATTTTAGCACAAAGCAAGAGCCACTAATAGACCTAGATTGTAGAAGTGGATGCTTCTAGAAGTCGCCAATCCAGTATCAAGTGATACGTACTCCAATCTGGAAAAAAATCTAGATGAAGTGATATTATATTGAAAAAGTATCAAGTAATACCCTAGTCATTAGTATCGCTGCTGTATCAAGTGATACTCCGATCGATCTGAAAAATAAGGATCAAGTGATCCTGATTCCTAAACATAAAAAGAGTATCCTGTACGTGGTACTTCAGTCTGTAAAAATGAAATCAAGGCATCAGATCTAGGTAGAGGTGAGAGTGAAAAGATCAAGATGTCCAAGAGAATGGATAAATTAGGCTAATTCTAAAAATCTTTGCAATAATTAAATTATACGGTTAGCCCACTTCATCTCTTGTGCCTACAAAATATTTTTATTGTTCTATCGCACAAAAATTTAGCAACCTATGTTTCAATCCTACTCTAGTATGATAATTCTATGAATATAAAGATAAGAATTGAATTGTTCAAAGTAAATGCTTAAAGTAAAGGGACAAGGAAGAACGCGACGATGTTTTGCCGAGGTATCGGAGAGTCATCACTTCCTACTAGTTCTCATTGGAGCACCCGTGCAAGGGTGTAGCTCCCCCTTGATCCGTGCAAGGATCAAGTGCTCTCTACGGGTTGATTCTTCGATACTCCGTCGTGGTGAATCACTCACAACCGCTCATAACTTGAGTTGGGTCATCCATAAGCTCCACCGGATGATCATTAAGCTTCTAATCACCACCAAGCCGTCTAGGTGATGACGATCATCAAGAGTAACAAGCACGAACTCTCACTTGACCACGACAAGCCTAATGAGAAGGGTGCATGCACACTTTGCTACTCTTGCTTTCACTAATGAGGCATCTCTCTTGGATTCTCAAATCTCAATCATCTCACTAGGATCTTGCTCTTCTTGACACTTTCAAGGGTGTTTCTCAGCTGTTGGAATGAGCAAAAGTAATCCCTTGAGTGAATAGAGGAAGTATTTATAACCTCTCATTCAAAACGAACCGTTATGTGCCTCTACGGGGTGACCGAACGCTTCGGTCAGTTCATCCGTCTCTGTGCAGTTTAAGTTGTGACCGGACATAGGCCAGCGTCCGGTCAGCACTGACCGGACGCGTCCGGTCACAAAAACTGCTCTCTGGAACCTTACTGATGTTGACCGGACTCTGGCACCCAGCGTCCGGTCACTTTGCTGCTCAGCGTCCGGTCAGTAGCCAGAACCTGACCAGCGTCCGGTCAGCACTGACCGGACGCGTCCGATAAGAATTTTCCCTCTCTGGACCCTTACTGGAGTCGACCGGACGCTGAGCGTCCGGTCACTCACCTCTCAGCGTCCGATCGTGTCCAGACGACTTCACCTTGATCAAATGAACTGACCGGACTCTGCGCTAGCGTCCGGTCACACCGGAACCAGCGTCCGGTCAACATTTGACCCTCTATTCACTTCCAACTCGCAATCATATGTGAATTAAGTTCGCTCCAATTGATCTAAGAGCTTTTTAGAAGCTACCTAGTGTTAGATTTGACAAGTGTGCACCACACCTAACCCACTAGACTCACGTAGGTCAAGCTACCCGTCCATACTCCCTTAATAGTACGGCCAAAGGAAAAACAAAGTCCTAAATTACTTTAAGTGTCTCTTCAACACCAAACGACACTTAGAACCAGTCCATCCTCAACCTTATCGTTCATCCTTTGAAAACTGAAACGATTTCGATCGTAGGGGCATGACAATCATGATTGCCTAATTAATTTCCATTATCATGACCATGACCTATTTAGTTGCATCTGCAAAAATACGTTAGTCACAGTAATCTCGTATTGTCATTAATCATCGAAACTCAACAAGGAGCCTAATCCTTTCAGAGAGAAAGGAAAAGACAATAAGAGCATCTTTGAATCCACCGATGTGCTAGCCTTCAGTGCCGCGTCCGATGAGAAGCAAGCAGCACATGTAGACACGGATCGATCTTGACCTTGTTAGGGATGGGAAACAAGCAGCGTGGACGATGGGGAAGAGGACGTAGGGGCTACCTGGATGAGCAGGAGGCGACGAGGAGAGTCCGGCGTGTCCGGCCCGGTGGAGTTGCAGCAGAGGTGCAGGACCTCGGAAGCTTACGTCACGGCGTCGACGCTGAATGCCGAATCCCTGTGTGTGGCTGTGGCCTCCATCTCCCAGGTGCGCAGCACACATTCCCGCTTCGCTGATCTCGCAATCAATGAACCGATCCGCAGAAGTGAGATAACAAGATGGAATATTTTTTTAATTTTAACACTTTTTTTAAACTAATTCTAAATCTAACCCTGTTTATTTTTTATTACCAAATCTAACACTTTTAGCCGTGCCTATTGCCATGGCGTGACGAAATGTATATGCCACGCCATGTATGATGGCGCGGCCAAAGGACTAACGTAGTGACGACTAAAACACTGATCGGTAACGTGGCAGGATCTGCCGCCACCTATCTTAACGCGACGGCGTCGCGCCATCCATAATGGCGCGTCACAGGCAGTTAACAAATAGGCAGGAACCAGCGGCTGTGGCGTGCGTGCGTACTCCTACTACGCAGCGCAGACGAGCAGCAGTGCTGCTGACCGCAGCGCGTGCCAGGCCGTGCGTAGGTATGGCCGGTCACGGTCTGCACGCGGAGGTCTGCTCCTCTGTAGCAGTGAGCAGTGTGAGGTCTTGTTGGGTGTTGTTTAGTTCCCTTTCATTTTGTAAAAATTTTCAAGATTCTCCGTCGCATCGAATCTTTGACGCATGTACGAAGCATTAAATATAAATAAAAAATAAAACTAATTACACAGTTTAGACGAAATTCACGAGACGAATCTTTTAAGCCTAATTAGACTATAATTGGACACTAATTGCCAAATAACAACGAAAATACTACAGTACCATTTCCTAAAAATTTTCACGAACTAAACCAGGCCTCGGAGGGGAAGCCCGAACTGAAAGGGCGCAGGCGTGGCCGCGGGTCCCCTCCCCGTTGCTGCCTTCTCTCTACAGTTCCATGGCATGGCATGGCACGCACGCTGCACGACTGAGCCCATCCTGCTGCAGCTGCAACCACCAAACCCCACCTCCGGCCGGCATGGACTGACACCAAACATCCCACTCCACACCACTCTTGTCTTGACTAGTACTAGTACTATGTTTGTTTTGGAAAATTATGATCTTACCCCTATTATGTGCTTCAATTATGATTTTATCTCTATTTTTTTAATTTTGTGATTTTATTTCTACTATTTTAAAATGAATGATCTGTTTGTCCCTTTAAATATCCTTAGATAGACAGGGAATAAATGATTTAAAAAGTTCCAAATCTAAAAGGAAAAATGAAATGACCACACTGCCTCCTGTCCTTATCTCTAGGTAGGGCGCGCGGTGCGGCGGCCCCTCCCCGCCTCGGGCCTCTTGCGCAGTGCGGCTGCTGCTCCAGGGCACGAGGGGCGGCCGCGGCCTTTCGTCGTGCACGCGTCGGGTGGCGGCGGTGCCCGACCGTGGGTCTCGTCCGGGTCCGGCTCAGGGGCGCACGTCGCAGTCTCGTTCTTCCCACATCACGAGTTCACCCAGATCACCGATGACGACGGCGACGGGGACGAGGATGACTCGGACTCCCCGCTCCTGCACCTAGCACCGCTCGTTCCGGTTCACGCCCACGTCCATCGCGCGCGTCAAGGCGGCGGTGGCGCTGGAGGGCCGTGCGTTCACGCTCGCGTCCATCACGCGCGCCGTGCGGTTGGTGCGCGGCGCCGCGGGGCCGTGATGGATGCCTACATGCGGTCCACGTTGGACTATTTCGAGACGAATCCGCATGCTTGCATGGATACGGTAGTTCTACGTGTTATGGATTTGTGTTTCTTTATCGAAAACTAATTTGTGTTGAGTTGATGGCGCCTATGTTCCCGTGAACTCCTCCTTGTTAAAGATTATACAATATTGCTAATGTGCCGGGCATTTCTGTTATTTTGTACAAATGTTAACACCGTTTGGGGAGGATAACGGAATAGGGGTAAAGTAGTGCTTCGTTTTGAAAATGCAGGGACAAATTCACAAAGTAAAAAAAAATAGGGACAAAATCATAATTTCGATACAAAACAGAGGTAAAAATGCAAGAGCTTTTTTTTTGCGAAACTTTCATCCAATGTTTTGATGCCACGTGCATTTTGCTTTTGGCTCATGGAGGGAAATGCACAGCCTGAACTTGATGAAAAATCAGTGTCAAAAAGTAAATGGGCGCCATGACTGCCGGCACGAAACCACCAAGGACCAAGCAAGCAAACAACAGAGGGAACAGCCTGAGCCAGCTAGCGCCGTTCACCCTGGCCGGGCCGGCCTGCACATGTTCTGGAGCTTCTTCGTTCGACCGATCGAGACATGTGTGCAGAGCAGAGGTGTGGTGACGGGCGTGGCGATGCCCACGCCCTTTCGGTTCGGGCTTTTCCCTCCAACAAGACCTCACACTGCTCACTGCCGCACCACGTGCAGACCGTGACCGGCCATACCTATGCACGGCCTAGCACGCGCTACGGTCAGCAGCACTGCTGCTCGCCTGCGCTGCGTAGTAGGAGTACGCACGCACGCCACAGCCGCTGGCTCCTGCCAATTTGTTAACCGGCTTTGACACGCCGTTATGGATGGCGCGGTGGCGCCTCGTGATCGGTGACACGGCAGATCCTGTTACGTCAGTGCTTCGGTCGTTGTCACGTTAGCTCTTTGGTCGCGTCACCATACATGGTGCGGCACAGATATTTCACCGCGCCATGGCAATAGTCGCGACCAAAAGTGTTAGATTTAAAAATAAAAAACAAACCGTGTTAGATTTAGAATTAGTTTTAAAAAATATTAAAATTAAAAAAATATTCACAAGATGCTGGAATTAACCTTCTCCCGATATGCATGCCACGAGGAGAATAAGATTAGGGATAAACAAATTGATCATATTAGGAACAGCGACGTGGGTTTTAATCTACTGTACCTAGACTGCATCAATGAACCGCGTTACCAAAATCTCAGATCGAAGCACAACATCGTGGCCTGCGGGCGGCGGCAGGCTATTGGAGCGAGAAAAGCCGCCGCCGCCGCACGGGCTGTAGCCGCTGGACGCCCGCAAATGATGACCGAATCTCCTTATATTCATTATATTAACGGGTCCGCTTAATTAACCCGCTAATGCACCTCGGGCACCACGTTGGGAGGCTCTTTCGGTGTAAACTAGGTGGGAGTAGTTACTCGCACGGAGTAGGAAATTTTTTCCATATATATCTATATATATATATTAAAAATTTATTTATATCTATATCTAATCTATATCTGTCTATCTATATCTATCCATCATGTAAATCTATCTATTCTATTCTATATCTAAATTTGCATCGCACCTTACTGTATACTCACTATTTAAAATAATAACCTTTTAAAGTACTCACTATCTTTTTCTTTCCACGTTTCAAGATATATTTCTATTGAATGGAATATCAATGTAGTAAACCAATAGACTATTCACATGATGTAATGCTTCCGGCCTTCGCAACAGCAACGCAAGTCATTTCTTTTGAAAGAACCGTATGCAGGTAATGTACTAACGTTCAACACTAGTACTTGCATGAAATTAAGTCTATCTGTTCCACTTCCTATTTTCCCAGTACGATTGCGGATCCAGAACCCAGGAGCCCTCTCTTGCGGTGCATGAGATTTGAACCCTAGACCCCTTGGCTCGCATGTAGTTTTCTTATCAACTCAATTGCACACCACATGTGATAAAGTCTTGGACGCTCTCTTTTTAAATTCACCCATGGAGACCTTTAGTCTCGGGTAGGAGACCTTTAGTCCGGGTTGACGACACCAACTAAAACTAAAATGCCATCCTTTAGTCCCAGTTGGTGTTACAAACCGGGACTAAAACTTAGAGGACCTTTCACTAGTACAGAAACGAGCTTTAGTCCCGGTTCTCAACCCCTTTAATCCCGGTTTTGGAACCAGGACTATACAATCGGGAGTAAAGGTTTTGATTTTTAGTCTCGGTTCCTCCAACCGGGAGTAGAGGTGACCTCCCACTTCAGCTCTTACACGCGTTACCATCTCACCTACCACCACACATCTAACTTAGATAAGATACGCTTTCCTTTTAAATTCAGTTTGGAGACACCTTTAGTCCGGGTTTGAGACATAAACCGGGACTAAAGATTCCCGCACTGACGTGCCTCTGACACACCTTGGTAGCCGTTGGGCAAGGACCTTTAGTCCCGGTTGGAGCTACCAACCGGGACTAAAGGTTTCTCTAGTCCCGGACGTGAAAAATACCGGAGCTAAAGCCAAATTTCGAAGTGGATTAAAAGTCGTTTCTCTACTAGTGTTTAGTCCGAGTTGGTAACACCAACCGGTACTAAAGGGTGGCTTTTAGTCTCAATCGGTGTTACTTACCGGAATAAAAGGGTTTTTGGTGCCTATAAAATTTAAAACCGGGACTAATGCTCACATTCATATTAGTTCCGAACCCTAATACAACCGAGACTAAAGGTGCTAACTGAAAGTTGTTTCTGTACTAGGGTTCTTCCCGTTGAGTTTTTGGGGTCTTGCTCTCATGTACCACGTTGTAATTTATAACACAAAGCCGCTTTATTTACTAAAATGTGCACCTTGAAAATGTGCCGGATAGGTACTCTATACTGCACTCAGCGTCTGCGACTACGACCAACAACTATGCAATCGTACTTTATACTGCACTCAGCGTTCGTGACTACGACCAGCAGCTATGCGCATCGGCGTTTGCGACTATGACCAACAACTATGTGCATCGTCCATCGATTTAGGTTAATATTTCAGGCTTTAGTACCTGTCGTCGCCAAACTAAATGCATTATGTACTCGATCAGGCCTACAGTTGACATTTTAATCTTTTTATCTTAACTACTAAAGTGGTCCGTGCAAATATTTTAATAGTTTTGTTTATTTGTTTGCTTGTAATCTCTCCATTAGCACAAAATATGGGCTGTTAAAAGTGATTTTGATTCATCATTTGAAATATCTCTTTGATACGGTTCCAAAATGTTTCTACAATCTAGAGCCCAACCAAATGTACCATAAATATGGTCTGTCGAATTTAGACTCTTGGGCCGGTCCAGAAGAAAAGAAGTCACCCTCCTGGGAAGCCGGTCTACGAGAGACCCCGGGTTTATGAACCCGATAGCAGCCCCGAGCCCCCGGGCGATTCGAGCCGAATCGTCCAGGGGATTTTTTTCGTTTGCTGGCGGGTGCGCGCGAGCGCACCTGCGGGTGCAGCCCCCGAGCTCTCGGATGGTTCGGGCGGAACCGACTATGGGGTTCTTTGTGTGGTGTCTGTGGGTATGCGTGTTTTGATTTTTAAGACGTGATTTTGTTTAACCATGGCGTCGTTGTGCAGCCGAGGTGTTTTTAAGTGGGGGGGGTTGGTTTGAGACAGAACTTTTTGATCCCGGCGTCGGTGCGCGCCGGGGATCGGTCGAGGAAGTTTAGTTTTGGACGTAATAGAGTTTGATCTTTGGCGTCGGTGCGTGCCGTGGGATCGGGTAAGGTGGAGTCGCGAGCAGACCCAGGCGTCGGTGCTCGCTGTGGATCGGGAGAGTTAGTTTTAGTTAGTGAAGCCGTCTGAAGCCGTTACGCAAGTTTAGGAGTCGCGGTCCTAGGAGCCGTAGCCGAATGTCATCGATCCTGTCGACGCGAGTTTAGGAGTCGTGGTCCCAAGAGCCGTAGCCGGATGTCACCTATCCCATCGACGCGAGTTTAGGAGTCACGGTCCCAAGAGCCGTAGCTGGATGTCGCCTATCCCGTCGATGCGAGTTTAGGAGTCATGGTCCAAAGAGCCATAGCCGGATGTCGCCTATCCCGTCGACGCGAGTTTAGGAGTCGTGGTCCCAAGAGCCGTAGCCGGATGTCGCCTATCCCATCGACGCGAGTTCAGAGTCGCAGTCCCATGGCATTTAAGCCCCCGAGCCCTGTCGGGCCTTCGTGGGGGTTGTGAGTTGTTTTGTGCTACCCCATCCGGTTCCTCACAACCGGAGGGGCTGAGTTTTGTCGCCTGTCCCGATCGCTCGGGCTCAAAGACTAGCTCGGTGAGCTCGCTAACGGGTGTGATCGAGTGGAATCCGGGTCCGTCGTTCGCGACGGGGTCGGCATAGCCCTCTTGTGGCATTCCACTACTCCTTTACCTGTAACTCGGTAGATGCCTAGGTCATTCCATAGAGCGACCTAGGTGGCCTGACGGCCTCCCCTCGATGGGGATTCTGTGGGTCTGGCGAGAGGTTCAGGATCGAACGAGAAAGTTGAGATGACCTGGTTTGCCAGACCGAGCAAAGGCCGCACGGTGCTCATCTACGGTTTTCTCCCCAGGCTCTGTTTGGTTGCTCATGTCGAATGAGGCAAGCCACCGCTTCGTGGCGCAACACGGAGCATTCTGGTGCATTTCGCTGCACGTGCGATGCTTAGTTCTCGAGCCCCTAGGTGGTTCATGCCGTAACCGTCCGGGGGATTCAGGCGTATGGAATGAAATGTGCGTATAGATGTATGAATGTTTTAAACTGAAATAGAGGGGCTTTGATAGTGTTTTACCTTGACGACTGGAGAGACGGGGTTTGTCGGGCTTCAGTCGAAAATGTCCGTCCGCGACCTTGATGACCTGAGAGACGGGGTTCGGAGAGCTTCAGTCGGAAATGTACGACTGGGACCCATGCTCGCCATTCGAGACAGAGTCGGCATGGCCCACATGGGGCGCCCCTTCACTTCCTACCTGTATCTCAGGTGCTTATCCTAAGTGAATCGATCGACTCAGGAGGCCGGTTGATCTATCCTGGGTGACTCGATCGACTCAGGGAGGTCTGGTTGTCTCTTGGTGGAGATTTCGTGTGGTGGCGTCTGCACGACTAGAGTGACGGAGTTCAAAGAGCTCCAGTCAAAAACGTCCGACCGGTACCTACGCTTGTCAATCGTGGGTTAGCCCTTGTGTGAACAGTTTTGTTTTAATGAACACATGCTCACCTTGGTGACCTGAGAGATGGGGTTCGGATAGCTTTAGTTTAGAAACATCTGACCGGGACCTGTATCTCAGGTGCTCATCCTGAGTGAATCGATCAATTCAGGAGGCCGGCTGATTTCTCCTAGCAGAGATTTCGCTGTTGGATCTCTCTAGGTCATGCCTGGAGAGACGGGGAGCCGTCCGCATGTGGTGATGCTTCGGTTTTCGTGCCCGACGTGCGGTAGTGGCTGGTCATGCGGTAGTGGTGGGCCATGTCCCGGTCGTGTCCCGTCTGATTAGGAGTCGTTTCATCGCGCTGGGCATGTCTCGTCGATCAGGGGGTGTCCCATCTGCATTAAATGGAAAGAGAGAGAGATAGAGAGAGTTTCTTGCCCCACCGCTTCGCCTTCTCGATCGACATGTCCTTTCCTAACCGCTACTCCCCTTCCTTTAAGTAGGAGATGAGAGAGGGTGTTCGCCTTGTTCTTTTGCCTGGTCGTCGTCTGCCGCCGCCGCCTTTCTTTTTCCTCCTCGTTGAGAGTGTTCCTGAGAGCTGCGGAGGTTTCTAGGAAAGGAAGGGGGAGAGAGTGAGGGAGGAGAGGAGAACTCACTGATCCTTTTTGCAAGTCGGAGCAAGATGTCGGACTGGAGGTCATCCACCGTGAGGAAGTCGGTGCTGGAGTCTTTCGTCAAGAAGGGTTTTCTGCCGCTGTAGGAGGTGGCGCACTGGAGGGTCCCTGGGGGAGAGAAGTTCCCATGACCTCATCCCGGCGAGGTAGTGTCCTTCCTTACCTTTCATGAGCACGGGCTAGGATACCCCGTGCACTAGTTCCTGCGTGGGCTCCTTAATGAGTGGGATTTGGAGCTGCATCACCTCAATCCGATGGGGGTGTTGCATATAGCTGGTTTCATCACCGCCTGTGAGGCTTTCCTCGGGATGGAGCCGCACATGGATATCTTCTGGCGATTCTTCTCTGGGAGGACCTTGACGGTGGGGTGATCGGTCAAGGCCGTGCTAGTGGGGGGTTTCGCCCTTCAGAGGAAGTCGAGCGTAGGAGGTTCGTACCCCGTGTACACCCCCTGCAGTTCCAACCGGGGGTGGCATGGGGAGTGGTTCTACATCAGGAACCCGGAGGCGGCGCCGTTCCCGGTGTTTACCGGCAAGAGGCCGGAGGAGCGGGAAAGCTGGTCATAGGGTTGCGGCTGTAAGGGGAGGCACAAGGTGGAGGCCATCGAAGAGGAGCTCTGGAAGCTCGTGAGGTGCGGCCTCGATGGAGTGCGGGTGTTCTACACCCTCTACCACTGCCGGATTGCGCCGTTGGCGAAGAGGACACAGCCGATGTGGGAGTACGGCGGCCGGTCGGACCCGAACCACGCATCACCGGAGGAGTTGCCGGATGGCGAGGTCTAGAGTCACATCGACCGGGTGCTACAGCTGAGGCCTGGGGAGATGGTTGCGAGAAAACCCATACCGTTCAACGCCTCGATCGTGTCCATGTTGGTGCATTCTCTTGTTTTTGTCCATGCTTCTTCTCTGCTCTTTCCTATTTCTTTGATCTGGTTTGTTCGTTCCGTAGGGGCTTGGGAGGTATAAGTCCTGACCGCACCTTCCCAACGGACCGGAGGGCGTGGCTCGGCAGACCGCTCAGAAGAAGGCGGCCAAGGCTCGGAAGAAGAAGAAGAATAAGGAGATCCTGTGGAAGCAGGAGAAGGAGCAGGAGATCGTTCGGCGTACGAGGGCCGGGGAACGTAGGAGCAATGTTGAGTTGGAACTCGCATCAGACGATCCTATGGATCTAGATGATATGGTCTTCTCCGATGAGGAGGAGAGCGGGGGGGTCGTTGTGACCTTGGCGGAGCATCGTGATACCGCGACGTCGTCCGCTGATGACGAGCTGGTGGTCACGCGTCGTGCGGCGGATCCCTCGTTGAGGAAATGTGTAGCGGGCGCGGACGTCGTCGGTGAGCGGGTGTTGAAGCGGACGTGGTCACCGTGCCCCTTGACAGCGTTGCTGGCCCTACCCCCACCTATTGTGGGCGTGGTGGAGCAAGGCGGGCGGTCTACTAAGGGGCAGACTGACACTCGCGCGTCGCTCGGACCGGTGCCGATGCATGACTCACGACGGGAGGAGGACCTGTCTGTTGCGGGCGTAGTCGAGCATGCCGGGTGATCTGAGGGGCGGACCGGGGCATGTGTGCCACGTGAGTCACAGTCGGAGGATACTGCGCTTGTTGCTTCGGTCGAGGATTCTCGAGCCAGGGGTCGAGATGACCCGTAGGTCGGGCAGGAGCCGGTAGGGACGACTTTGCCCCCTACCGAAGTAAAAGAGCACGGGTCGCGGTCCGGGAGTGGTCCTCGATGTGCAGATGCGTTGAGGTCGAGGTCAGCCTTCAGAGTAGTGCCGCTCGCCACCCGGTATGTCTTTCTCCATTTTCTTTTGGTTTTTCGCTGGCTGAGCTTTTTGTTGGAGTGTGACTGACCCATACCTTCCGTTAGTGGCTTGGGGATGCTGGGGATGAGTATTGCCCTGACTGCCGTGCAGGAGACCTGGAAGCCCGTTCTACAGCGTGTCGCGGCGACAAGACCTTCCGTTCCAGGGATGGTGCCCTTCGGTTCGGCTGTTGAGGAGGCGGCGGCTGTGGCGTCGGTGTTAGTGGCAATCCCGGTGCTGATGGTGGCGGTGGCATCGGAGGTGACTCTCACAGCGGAGGCAAGGGAAACCGAGCTTCCTGCCTTACCGGGTAGAGGGTCACGCGGCTTGCGCTTGCCGTCAGAGCCGAAGGCACCGAGGGAAGACGTGGTCGGGCTAGGGCTGGGACGCCCAACGGTGGCCTAGGTCGATGAGGTGGTAGAGATCCCGTCTAACGATGAGGCGGATGTCTTGGCGGAGCCATCGATGCCATTGCAGCAACCCGTCGGTGATGTCACGGCGGAGCCGTTGGTGCCGTCGCGGAGCCTAGCGGTGGTCCAGTCGGTGGCTGGGACCTCTGGCGGGCCGGTGATGTCACCGAGGGACTTGGCGGTGGCACGGTTGGAGGCTGGGCCCTCCGGCGAAGTGCCGAAGGGTGACCTAGAGTGGTCCTGCCCTAAGCACCCAGTGAGCGCGTGGTTCGTCCTTCGAGACTCCCGGGAGCATTAGCTCTGGGACATCTTCAGAGGGCAAGGGCACGTCACGGTATCAGAACTCACCAAGCTGACTGCGCAGCTTGAAAGCGCCCGAAAGCGGGCTTTGTTCGCTCGACAGTTGGTTGAGGGCGACATGCAGCTCACGGTGGAGGTGAGTTTTTGGTACTTGTCTTTTACTGCTTGAATCCCTTGTTGGTTGTTTTTAGCGTGCTTACCTTTCATAGGAGATAAGGAAGACGTCGTCCTGCAAGTCCCACTTCCTCCGGTCGGAGTACGCCCGGATGGTCGAGCTCGAGCGTCGGGTGGAGTCCGCTTGCCGTGAGTCCTGAGACCGGGTGGCCGATGTGGCCGCAGCGTGGGCAGAGGGGCAGCGTGCGGAGGAGCGGGCGACTACAGCTGAGTAAGGTCTCGAGGCGGCAAGGTCCCGCTAGGCGGAGACTGAGGCTGAGTTGTGGGCGTCCCTGGTGAACACTGAGGTAGCACTTCAGGAGGCTTTGGCGGCCCTTGATCTGGAGCTCGCCGCCCTGGAGTCGGCGGAGAAGGCCCTGGAGGTGGAGCGGAGGGCCCAGTCGGAGGCGGATCGAGAGATGCGCGTGCTCCGAGGCCGGGTGATGGAGACAGAGGACGCGAGTGCCCGACTGCATGAGCAGGTGGCCCAGCTGCGTGAGTAGGTGGCTCGGCAAGCAGAGGATCTCTCCACCCTTGAGGCTTCTCATGTCGGTATGTCTCCTTTTTGTTTTTTATTGTGTTGGCTTTTCCCTCAGCCTGTTTCTAAGCTCGCTGCTCTTCTCGCAGAGCTGGGCGGAAAAGTGGAGGTGCTGGAGCAGGACATGGAGATGACCAAGGAGACGCTTGGCCGGCGTACAGAGGAGCTGGCCAAGTCCCATGAGGAGCATTGTGCTCTTGAGGGGGATCTTGACTAGATCTGCAATGTTGCCTAGCACGTCGTTTCAATGATCTTTGGGTCAGCGTCGAGCACCAGCGCACCCGCTGTCCAACTGGTGGAGGTCCCAGGGGAGGTCTGGGATCTTATCAGATTCGGGCTGTTCTACGGAGCGTCGGGGGTGCTGACCATGGTGGGGACGCACCATCCGCACCAGGACTTTGCCACCATATGTAGAGGATATGCTGAAGGCATGAGCATGGCGGACATCCTGTCCATCGGGGGGAGCTTGCTGCCGTACGCGCGGTCGGTGGCAGACCAAGTCTCCGCCGAGTGGGTGATGGACGTCCGTCGTGAAGACCTGGCCAAAAGCGCGCGTGGAGAGGATGCTGCAGAGCTCTCGGATGGCGAGGAGCCTAGGTCGGAGGTGAATGTTGCCCCGGTTTTGGCCGAGCCGAATGCCGTGCCGTCGAGAAGTGAGCAACCTACGCCTTCGTCGGTTGCACCGTTGTCGGATGTCACTAGGCCGGCCCAGTAGCATGTAAAAATATAATAGTAGTTAGTAAATGTAGGAAGTTTTAAGTTCATAGGGAAACCCCCATGTAAGACGTTTCGTGGTGTGTTTTAATGACTATAATTGGTTTTTGTTCTTGTGATGGAGTCGCTCCGTTCGGGGAAGCTTGTTCCCTTTCGTTCCTTAGTTTTCCCTTAGCATAATTTTGTTTTAAATTTCTTTCTATCTCGTACCTGCCCGTTTGTTCCGTAGGTCACAACCTTGCGAGCCTAGGGCGTGGCCCACGAGGCTCGACTAGTCGTAGCCGTAGGAAAAGGCGGGGTGCGATCAGTCGGAATGTTCTAAAGCAAAGTTACGTAAGGTAAAACAAAGGAACGAACTACCCCCTCGTTAGGGTAGGAAGGAATTTCTCCATACAAAAGCAAAAGAGTACTTAAGGTAAAAACAACAACAAACCGGTAGTAGAGCCCCTTAGTGGAGCCCTCGAGCGCCCCGAGCCAAAAAGTGTCCGGGTCGGGGTGCTCTTATAGGAGCGTTCGCTAAGTAAGGTAAGACTGAAACTTAGGAAAAGAAGAAAATGACATAGCTGTTCCAAGGTCCTTGGAGAGAGGGGCTCCTGTCGGGTTCCTTCGTGCTCCGTGTGTCTCTAGACATAGCCGTGGGTTCCCATATGGTAAGCCCCCTCCGCGTGTCTCTAGACATCGATTGCAGTATGGGCTCCAGGATTTGCCATACCGGGCGAACATAGCGTAGCTCCTCACATGCCACTAGGCATCCAGAAGTATTTTGTAGGTACCGGCGCCATCCTTCTTGAAGAAGATAGCTTGTCCTCCCATGCACATTTGACATCCTACAGCGACATCGACAGTATTGGGGGGCTTCAACCATTATCCAGTTTTCATCACCGTAGGTAGCAAGTCTTAGAAATATCTGTACTCTCTCTCTCTCACCTATAAAAAGTCATCCCCTTCATCTATAAAAGGGAATGCACTCCCTCCGATGAGGGGAGATCGACTTCTTCAAGCCCAGACTCACTAGATCAACATCAACACTCCCAACCATAGGACCGCCAAGTTCCGACCGCAACCCTTTTGGTCGGAGCCAACCAAACCTCTTGTACACCTCCTCCTTTCTCCTTCTGGTTTGTAACCCCACTACAGACTTTGAGCATCTGGGCTCAGGAATAAAGTCACCGACCAACCCACACTGGACATAGGGCACGTTGCCTAAACCAGTATAAATCCCGTGTCATTGAGTGGTAGGCCACCTCCGATCATAACGTACAGCAAAACTACAAATATTTACTAGTTGGTCACTTTCTGCACCGACACCACCCTTCCTCTTCACCTTCTTCTTTGATGTCCTGGGTGGTTGGTGGCACTGATCTGGGCTTGCGCGTGTTGGTTAGGCAGATCCGGCCTAGCCATGGTGCTCACGGGCGTGGCCTCTCTAGCCGAGCCATGGGGGTGGGGGCTGGCCTCTGCTGGGTGGCCAGATCTGGACTCGGTGACAGTGGATCTACGCTCTCCGAGGGCTACGGACAGCCGGCTGGCGTTTGCGACCTGTTAGGGGCTCCAGATGTCTGCTATTGCCTAGTGGCTGGATCTAGTGGCACGCGATGGGCCCAAGGCTGGACCTACAGTGGTGCCCCTCTCTATGTGCAGCTGTGTCCTTGCCATGGGGTATCTCCCCTCGCTCAGCGTGGCTGTTGTGGTGGTGCGGAGTTTGCTGCGGTCATGGTGCCCGCACTGGCGGCTTCGGCCCTTTGCCGGAGTTGTCGCTGTTTCGGATGCCTCGGGTGAAACAACGGCCCTATATGGATGTACAATCTCTAGGTGAAAACCATGCCTATTCTTCCAGGATCATGGCGGTGGCGTAGCCTGCGCTATCTATCTTCTCAGGGGCATCGTCGAAGCCTCTATTTGTCAGGGGCAGGATAGGGACGAAAGTCCTACTCATGTGCTCTACCAGCGTCGTTGGCTTCTGCGGATGTCAAAATCCTTTCTGAAGGCTTCGTTGGCACATTTTCGTAGCCATCTCCTGCTACTCTCATCGGAGTTGCCCCTTCTAGTGTTGTGCGTGTGTGTGCTTTAAGCTCCTCTTCATAATACTATGTGCACCCACTTTGGTGTTGTTGTAGTCAATTGATTTTTTGCAACATATATATTGCCCATATCGCTCTTCTTTGACGGATGCTCTGTCGTCGTTGTTGTTTGAGGGAATACTTTGCCATCGATGTCGCTTCACGTTCTCTTCTTGGACGGATGCTTTGCCGTCGTTGCTACTCGGACGGCTGCTTTGTCGTCGACGTCACTTTGGGTGCCCCCTTCATGCCGGTAGCTCTGGGCGTGATGGACCCCTACTATGGATACTTTGACACGTTCACTCTAGCAGATACTTTGCCGCCGTGTTGCTCGGGCGAATACTTCGTCGCCGTAATCTTGTCGCTTCTTGGTGGATGCTTTGTCACTGTGGCTTCATCTCCTTTGCTGGCTCTATTGCGTTGATGTATTTTTCCGTTGTAGGTCCAGTTGGTTAGGTTTAAGGTTTGAGGTAGAGGGCCCCTCCCTAATGCATTTCTTTCTATTCTATTATCGTTTATGTTTCTAACCACTTCCTCTGTGATTCTGTAACCAGCACTATGAGTTCTCCCGTAGCCGCCTTGTGTAAGTCATTCTTTCGGCACTTCTTCTTAATGAAATATATGTGAAGTCGTGTTCTCGGAATAAAACCAAAGCAGAAGCAATATATTTGCCATCATGGTCAATATAATAATTTTGAGTGTCGACAAATCGAAGGCAGGAGCAACTAATCAAAAGAAAGGCATGGTCACGCGATCAGAGTCTTCTTAACCAGCTATGTACAAAATGGAAACTTTTACTAGACAAAAGTTGCACCAGACTCTCTCGCACCTGATTCAGCCACGTAGCCTGCTTTTTTCTCAGCCGTCGGATTTTGATCAAGCGTGCAAGCCATAGAAGCTGGCGTCTCCAGAGCCTTCATCTCGAGCTCATGATTCGCATGCGACTTCTCGCTGCCATCACTGGACCACCGCCTCCCTCTGGCCTTTACTGGCTAGGCGACCTCTGCGAGCCCCACGCCTGTGTCGGCGTGGCTGCAGCCACCGTGCCCACGCCCCTGCCTGCTCTGGGGTGGCCGGAGCCCCCACCCCTGCACCCCCGCTCATGCTGGGGGCGCTGGGACCGCCGCTCCCATACCCCACCCATGCCGGGGTGGGTCGTAGGACTGCTTAGTTGTATCCCGCGCTCCTCCGCACAAGCAACTCCTTCCCCTTGTGACCCCTCCTCGCCGTAGCTGCGCAACCCTTACGAGCTGATGACTGATGGCCGCCGCGCCTAGGGAGCAGCCACTCGCACCGGTGGAGCCGCTGTGTGCCGTCTGCCCATAAAGCTCATGCCGCCAGAGTAGCGCGCGCCCGGTGGCTGGCCACGCACGTGTCGTGGAACCAGCTGCAACCCATGTTGGGAAGCCGAGCCCGCCCGCGCCGGTGCCACGTCGCCACTGTGCGCTAGGCCAAAGGCAGCGACGCCCGCACGAGACTGACCAGCGGCGGCGGTGGCACCAATCTGCAGCGATCCTGACCCAGCGCTGGTGAAGACAGCAGCTGGACAACGCCAGCTGCCTTGTGTTCCCATGTGCTCGCCGTTGCTAGCGACCAAAGAACTCAATGTCGGCCGGCATCGCCGCTTCCATGGATAATGAAGCCAATGTGTTCGATGAAATGGGAACAAGGTATCTTTTTTTGTATTTCTTCCTCTCAATTTTTCTAGATGGTTTGTACATACCACATCTCTACCATTATAATATTTAAGTTTTTTTCTTCCACAGCAATCTAAATAATAGCATATAGATCCTTGTTAGTCAATACAAACCACACTGGAAAATATAATAAAATAATTTTACGTGCTGTGATTTGGGGCATACTGTTATTCAAGCAACAATGCAAGAACAAATGAAAACTGGTTTTAGAATTAACTTGCTCTAGTGATGGATTCTCCTAAAATAGGATAACATGGAATTAATCTTTGACACACTAAAATATATGTAAGAGATAATCAGTTTAGAATTAATCATGAACTTAAAAGTTCAGTTGGGTAAGCTACAAAGCCTTCAGCTCCTACAGTTTGTGCTGGACATTTGATGTGGTGGGATCGCAAAGGAGTGTCTAGCAGTCTTATGCCCTTTTAGCTAGAATTTGAGGTTGTAATGATAACTATTTGAGATCTACACATCTCTAGAAGGCTTTTTTGGGAAACATCTTGGCATGACCCAACCTAAATGGCTAGCATTTTCTTGTCGTCTGATTCCCTAAATCCTAAACTTAAAAGTTTAATTGGGTAAGCTACAAAGCAACTCCACCTATGTTGTCTCAACATAGCAGGTCCCAAGCCCTGGTAAAGGAGGAGGGTTGTGATAGGCATGGCGAGCCAACGTTAAATCTAGCCATTCTAATGGAGATGAAACCCAAAAGAAAACCGTTGGGGGCGTAACCCTCTTAGCGACGCGCCATATCGAAACCCAGGTATGGTGTTAAATGAGCAAGGGCCGGGTTGTCACCCCCGTGATGCACCATGTCATGATCTGGGCATGGTGTCAAGTGAGCAAGGATAGGGTCGTCGCATCCATAGTGGCGCGCTACATCGGCGCCCGGGTGTAGTGAAAAATAAGCAAGGGTCTTCGCATCTAAAGTCGACGGGTGCGAAGGGTAAGGAAGCTAGTCAAACCAACTAGGATCCATTTAGGTAGTTGGAATGTAGAGTCGCTTACAAATAAGTTAAGAGAATTAGTTGATACCGTGACTAGGAGGTGTGTAAATATATTATGCATTCAAGAGACTAAATGGAAGGGTCAGAAGGCGAAGAAGGTGGACAATACAGGTTTCCAGCTTTGGTACACAGGGACAGTTGTGAATAGAAATGGAGTAGGAGTTTTGATTGATAAGAGACTCAAGAATAGTGTGGTGGGAGTGAGAAGGCAAGAAGATAGGATTATCTTAGTCAAGCTTGTCATTGGTGATATGGTCTTGAACGTAATTAGTGCGTATGCCCCCAAGTAGGCCTCGACGAGAGTGCTAAGAGATAGTTTTGGGAAGACTTAGATGGCCTAATTAGAGCTGTACCTAGTAGTGAGAAGCTTTTTATAGGAGGAGATCTTAATGGGCATGTAGGTACTACAAGTGCAGGTTTCGAGGTAGTTCATGGAGGTTTTGGGTATGGTAGTAGGAATCAGGAGGGGGAGGAAGTTCTGGACTTTGCGGTAGCTTTTGACCTGATGATAGCCAACACTTCCTTTAGAAAGAGAGAATCTCATCTAGTGACCTTCAGTAGCGGACAACACTCTAGCCAGATTGACTTTGTCCTCACAAGAAGAAAGGACAAACGAGCATGCTTGGGTTGCAAGGTGATACTAGGGGAGTGTGTTGTTTCTCAACATAAGCTTTTGGTGGCAGACTTTCATTTTTAGGTGCATACCTATCGATAGAATATCATCGGTAGTCCACCGAGGGGTATCCCACGATGGTAGATTGATTAGTGGAGGTGCGCATGATCAGGAACCGGATGGTGACACAAGGCATAGAGATAGCGATTTAGACAGGTTTGGGCTATCTGATCGACGTAATACCCTACGTCCTGTGTCCTTGGTATATTGTATTGAGTATGAGATGTATCGATCTATCCACTAGGGGACCCCTGCCTCTCCTTATGTACTCTAGAGGGGCAGGGTTATAAGGAAAGTATCCTATTTGGTACTATACAATAGCTTGCGGTGCACGTCGAGCAGCGCCATGCACGCCTTGATCTTGTGGGCTAGGCCACCTCTGATGGTGCGGCCCATGTCTTGTCTTGTGGATATCGGGGGCCATACCCCCATAGCTAGTCCCTGAGCCTGACAGTAGGTGACATAGTCACATGGTGTCAGGGTCAGAAATTAGAAGACCAGCCGAGCAGGCAACCAGTCCCCGGGTGTAGCCATGAGATGAGAAAAAGCACATTCACCGCAAGGTGAAGTGTGCCTACTTAGTCCCCGAGCCTGCTGGAAGATGAAGAATGAATCTTGTAGCAGGGTCAAAGAAAAAGAAGTCTGAAAGCTTTGCCGATGTCATCCGACATGCGCATATCAAGACCCCAGATGTGCTGCCCAAGATCAGCACCCTGATTCGAACAGCATGGAGCAGCTTGATAGCACACCGATGAGACGTAGCAAGATCCGACCACCAAGGGATCACCGAGGAGTCCCCGACGTCACTGGCGATGACCGAGCACCGAGGAGCGAGGAGTCCCTAGCGATATCCGAGCATCGAGGAGTTCTCAGCGTAGGCGGCGATGTCTGAGCATTGAGGAGTTCCCGACGTAGGCGGCGATGTCCGAGCACCAAGGAGTTCCTAGTGCAGCTGGCGACGTCCGAGCAATGAGTTCCCGGCGTTGCTGGCTATGATCGAGCACCGAGGAGTCCCCAGCATCGCTGGTGATGACCGAGCCCCGAAGAGTGAGGAGTCCCTGGTGTCGATGGTGATGTCCGAGCACCGAGAAGCAAGGAGTCCCCGGCATCGCTGGTGATGACCGAGCACCAAGGAGCGAGAAGTCCTCGGCCCCGCTGGCGATGTCTGAGCACCGAGGAGCGAGGAGTCCCCGGCATCGCTGGCGATGACAGAGCACCAAGGAGCGAGGAGTCCCTAGTGTTGCGGGCGATGTCAGAGCACCGAGGAGCGAGGAGTCCCCGGCACCACTAGCGATGACCGAGCACCGAGGAGCGAGGAGACCCTGGCATCATTGGCGATGACCGAGCACCGAGGAGCGAGGAGTCCTCAGCGTCGCTGGCGATGACCGAGCACCGAGGAGCGAGGAGTCCCCGGCATCGCTGGCGATGTCCGAGCACCGAGGAGCGAGGAGTCCCCGGCATCGCTGGTGATGACCGAGCACCGAGGAACGAGGAGTCACCAGCGTTGCGGGTGATGTCCGAGCACCGAGGAGCGAGGAGTCCCCGGCGCTGCTGGCAATGACCGAGCACCGAGGAGCAAGGAGCCCCTGGCATCGCTGGTGATGACTGAGCACCGAGGAGCGAGGAGTCCTCGGCGTCGCTGGCGATGACCGAGCACTGAGGAGCGAGGAGTCCCCGGTGTCGCTGGCAATGTCCAAGCACCGAGGAGCGAGGAGTCCCCAGCGTCACTGGCGATGACCGAACACCAAGAAGCGAGGAGTCCCCAGCATCGCTGGTGATGTCTGAGCACCGAGGAGTCCCCGGCATAGCTGGCGATGTCCGAGCACCGAGGAGCGAGGAGTCCCCGGTGTCACTGGCGATGACCGAGCACCGAGGAGTCCCTGGCGTTGCTAGCGATGACCGAGCACCGAGGAGCGAGGAGTCCCTGGCGTCGCTAGCGATGTCCGAGCACCGAGGAGCGAGGAGTCCCCAGCATCGCTGGCGATGACCGAGCACCAAGGAGCGAGGAGTCCCTGACGTCGCTGGAGATGTCTGAGCACCGTGGAGTCCTCGGCGTAGCTAGCGATGTTCGAGCACCGAGGAGTGAGGAGTCCCGATGTCACTGGCGATGTCCAAGCACCGAGGAGCGAGGAGTCCCCGGCGTCGCTGGCGAGGTCCGAGCACCGAGGAGTGAGGAGTCCCTGGCGTCGCTGGCGATGTCCAAGCACCGAGGAGTCCCCAGCGTAGCTGGCGATGTCCGAGCACCAAGGAGTCCCCGGCGTAGCTGGCGACATCCGTGCGGTGAAGTGTGCCCACTTAGTCCTCGAGCATGAAGAATCCGAGCGCCGAGGAGTAACCGGCGTAGCTGGCGATGAAGCACGAGCGACGAACAGTCTGGTCAATTGGTCAACGGCGAAGTGAGCATTGACTAAAAGCGACCGGCGAACAGTCTGATCAACTGGTCGACGACGGAGTCCATGAACTAAGTGGTCCGACCAGTTGATCAGTGGAGAAATCTGAGCTCTAGGTGGTCCGATCACCTGGACGATGATCCTACAATACAAATATGTAGAACAGGTAGTACATGATGTAAAAATATATGAACTCTGGAGAAAAATCAGCAATGGTGATGGAACGGCGTATGCAGTTCGGCGATCAGTTGGCGTGAAAATAAATTTATGTTTAATATAAACCGCCCGAACAGTTAGTGTGTAGCTGAGTCTCCAGCCCTAGCTATCCCGTTAACCATAACATGGAGCGCGGAGCTCGTGCACATGTAGGAGGAACAGGCATGACCAAGGAGCCACTGCCGACCACCCATAACACAGAGCGTGGAGCCCGTAGCACGTGTAGGGAGGAGCCGGAGACAGGGCCATCTTTGGAGGCGTTCGAGCATCAACGTGACTGTTCGAGGGTTCAGAAAATCGTTTAGAGAGCAAATATGGAGAAAATAGTTCGGGGAAACATTATGGCGATATACGGAGATTGGAGAATATTTAGAAGAATATTAAAGCGTGACTTAGCTTTAGATGAAGCGTCTAGTCGGCGACGTATGGCACCATCTGGTTAGCGTTGACAGCGAGCATCTGGTGGGCGGTGAGTTGTTGGTGAAGACAACCTCGGAGGTGGTTCTAAGATCGGATCTACTATCGTGGGGGTTGGCGTAGCCAGCGATGAATCGTTGTTGTGGACCGGCATGGATCTCCATGAGATTGATGACGAGAACGTGTTGTTGATTTGAGGTCCATCTGGCTCGCCATGGATCAAGCGCACACCCCTACCTAGCGCGCCAACTATCAACAGAATATCATCGGTAGTCCACCGAGGGGTATCCCATGATGGTAGATTGATCGGTGGAGGTGCGCATGATCAGGAACCGGATGGTGACACAAGGCATAGAGACAGTGATTTAGACAGGTTCAGGCCATCTGATCGACGTAATACCCTATGTCCTGTGTCCTTGGTATATTGTATTGAGTATGAGATGTATCGATCTATCCACTAGGGGACCCCTGCCTCTCCTTATATACTCTAGAGCGGTAGGGTTACAAGGAAAGTATCCTATTTGATACTATACAATAGCTTGCAGTGCACGCCGAGCAGCGCCGTGCACGCCTTGATCTTGTGGGCTGGGCCACCTCTGACGGTGCGGCCCATGTCTTGTCTTGTGGATACCGGGGGCCATACCCCCACGGTGCCCGTAGGGATAAACAAGCTAAGATTGAAAGAACAAAGTGGCAAAAACTAAAAGGGGAGACATCAGAGATATAGCTAGACGGAAAACTCGAAGCTTGTTAGCTCACTCGACTCGCGGCTGGCTTGGCTCGGCTTGACTCGGCTCATTAGGATAATGAGCCGAGCCGAGCCTAGGTTTTAGCTCATTAGTATAATGAGCTGAGCCGAGCTAGCTCGCAAGCTACTCACGAGCTCAACAAGCTATGTTTCCAGGAAAGGCCGCAGGCCACATTGCCACAGTCCATAGCCCATAGGACCCCAGCCCATGGCCCATGCGCACATCAACATCAGCACATAATAGAACAAAACCCTAAGCCTCCTTAGGGGCTCACGCACAGCCGCCTGGCTGCCGCAAGCTCGCGAGTCACGACTACAGCAGGGGCGTAGGGCCAGCACGCGACCGTGGCGATGACAAGGTGAGCGAGACGCCTGACGCCGTGACCGCAAGTCAGGCGGCCACAATCAGTGGCTCTCTGTCTACGAGCAGGTCTAGTTCTAGTCCTCACTCGGTCACTCCTCTCTCCTTTTTCCTCTAGATCTTCCTCTGCCGATTGCTGCTTTGTCAGAGGTGATCCAGGGGGAGGGCTTCCTGGGGCTTTACCGTGGGTGGGGGGCAAGCTGCCTAAAGGTCATGCCACATTCCGGTATCACCTGGGTGTTGTACGAGGCATGGAAGGATGTTCTTCTGGCTGAGAGGAACAAGCCGCGTGGCTTAGCAAATTGAACAATCTTTTTTGAACAATGGAGGCGTTGCTGCAGATGAAGTTTTGCTCCTTTGCTGGGATTTCTGATCTATTTTTTGTTTTGGATCCTGGCTGTGCCGAATGGGTTGCTGGGATTCCTGATCTATTTTTAGTTTTGGACTACTGGGATTTCTAATCTATTTTTTGTTTTGGAATCTCGGCTCCGGTGAATGGGTATATAGGGTGCGTTTCTCTATTTGGCTGAGTGGAAAGCATTTGTTGTAACATCAATTCTGAAGAGCTGATTGATTTTTGTTCTGTTATAAGAAAAGGATTTGAGTAGATTGATTGCCGAATGTCTGAGTAGAAAATAAGCCTTGCACACAACCAAACAGCCATATAAAAATAGTAGATGTTGCAATTCCTAGAATGAATAGCAAAACATAAGCAGTGCTTTGTGCCATGTCAGCCGTGGCCATGGAGGGCGAGAATAGTGCATCACCGCATCCTCCAAGTTTGGAGTCAAGGAGTAAGCTTTGTGGACGACGAACTAGAACTCGGTCTTCATCGAATCCCACTCTGTCCATGGACGTGGTGGTATTTTATCTAATTTCCAAATACTAGTTCGTACAGTACAGACTTGAAAGTTGAATTTGCTTGATTCATTGATTGGTCCAAAGTTATAGGAATCATTGCTATCCAGATTATTTGATTATTGCTATCCAGATAATGAATTTATCCCCAAAAATGAAGAATGTCATACTTTATTTTTAATGCAATAGCAATGATTCAGCTATACATTAATACATGTATGTTTCTTTGTGTAGCCATTAGAGAAAGTTTTAGAAGATGAGGAGGATGATGATAACAGCTTCGACCATAGGGATGATATGTCTGAAAGCCTACCTACAGTTGATGGTGGAAGTGGAAGCCAGAGGGGTGATGAGGTTGATGATGGCACATCAAAGGCTAAGAAGGCAAAGACAGGAGGGAAAAAAGCTGGTGTTACATTGTCTCCCAAGTGCAAGATAGCAAGAGGCAAAAGGGCTAATTGCTGGAAACATTTTAAGGTTGTCAATGTCCCATCCAAGAAGGAGAGGGGTGTCATGGAGACAAAGGCAAAGTGTAAGTTCTGTTATAGGAGTTATGTGTACCATCCAGGTGGTGCTACAACAACTCTGAACCGGCACCTGGCTAATTGCACACAATATCAGAACAAGTTGGCAAAGGCTAAAGCTCAAGGTACACTAAACTTTGGTCCAGATGATGGCAATTCTCTTGTTGTTAATCCTACTAAATATGATCATGAGCACACTAGAGAATTGATTGCCAAGATGATAATTGCTCATGAGTATTCATTTAGGATGGTAGAGCATAAATGGTTTAATATCTTGATGAAATGGATGAATGGTAACTATGAATTTATTGGTAGGAAGTCTATAAAAAATGAATGCGTGAGGGTTTATGAATCTGAAAAAAAACAACTCAAGAGGAGTCTGAAAGAGGCAGAATCAATAAGTTTAACCACTGATTTATGGACGTCTAATCAAAACCTTCAGTACATGCGTTTGGTGGCACATTATATAGATGAGAATTGGGTTTTGCAATGTCGTGTCTTGAACTTTATCGAGGTGGATCCTCCCCACACTGGTATTGTCATAGCTCAGGCTATTTTTGAGTGTATGGTAGAATGGAAAATAGAAGACAAGGTCACTACAATAACTCTTGATAATGCTACAAACAATGATACGTCTGTTACAAATTTGAAGGCAAAGCTTCTTGCTAGAAAGAATTCAGTATTTGGTCCTAATTACTTTCATATTTGTTGTGCTGCTCACATAGTCAATTTGGTTGTTAATGATGGCCTCCAACCAATAGATAATTTGATAACTTGCTTGAGGAACACAGTGAAATACTTTAAGAGGTCTCCATCTCGCATGTATAAGTTTGTGGAAGTATGCAACAATTATTCTGTCAAAGTAGGAAGAGGTTTAGCTTTGGATGTTAAAACAAGGTGGAATTCAACTTATAAAATGCTAGATACGTGCATTGACTATAAGGATGCATTTGGTTATTATGAAGATGTAGACACCAGCTATGTTTGGAAACCTTTAGATTCAAATTGGGTATTGTTTGGAAAAATTAGGCCAATATTAGGAACAATGGCAGAGGCCACTACTGCATTTTCTAGGTCACTCTATCCAACTGCCAATTGTTTCTATCCTTACATAGTGAAAGTTAAGAGAGCATTGATAGGAGCGCAGCAATCTAGAGATACATATTTGATGAGTATGGCTGCTGCTATGTTGGAGAAATTTGATAAATATTGGGACGAGAAGAACAATGTTATGGTTATTGCTACAATTCTTGACCCTAGGTTCAAGATGAGGTACATTAAATGGTGTTTTGCATAGATTTTTGACCCAGTTAGGTGTGAAATTGAGATTAATGACATCAACGAAGAGTTGGAAAGGCTCTATAACAAGTATGAGATATTAAATCGGCAAAAGATGGGTGACAATGGCACGAACAGGCAATCAACCATAGCTTCACTTGATACAACCAGCTCAATGGCTTCTATTGAAAGTGATTTCCAGTCATTTTTGCAATCTAGTGTTACAGAAAGTTCAAAAATCTGAACTACTGATTTATCAAGATGAACCAAATGAGCCCATAGATAACAAGCATTTCAACTTACTTAGATATTGGAATGTGAACTGTCATAGATTTCCAGTTGTGTCTAGCTTGGCAAAGAGGTTCTTGGCTGTTCCAGTGAGCAGTGTATCATCAGAGTGCACCTTCAGTAATGCAGGTTGAGTTATTGATGACTACAAAAGCTCTTTAAAGCCAGCCATAGTTCAGGCATTAGTGTGTGCATCTAGCCGGATAAGGGGCACTTATGAAGACAACAATCATCCTCTCGTGGTATGGATTCATATATATAAGTATATAACTTGTTCTCTCTGTTCAACTTTGTTTCTCTTGTGACATGCTAATATTTTTTCTATTTTTAGGTTGGAGATGATGAAGATGATGTCGAGTCTATTGAATTCCCAAAATGCATGGTGTCAAGCAATTAGTGTCAGTGGGGTACATGTGCTCAGTTTGTGCATTCTTTTTTTTCTTGTTGCTTATCATCTTGTTAACACAGTGTTGCTTGTTGTACTATTATTGACCTATAGGAAAGGGGGAAGGACTGAACGAGGGACATTTTGCCATGGAGAAGTCTTAACTGACCATGCCTTTTGTGTGTTTGCATGGAAATACAGAATGATGGAACTTCAATAATGTGTCATTTTGCTATGTTAACTTATGTTATGTTTATGCGCCCTTTCTATCTAGCTGATGTCGCACTTTGCAATTTGCATGGATGATAGTTGATGGATGAATATGTGATGGAGACATGGACGATGGACCTAATTTGTACTCTATTACATGTGTATGCATATGATGCTTGCTGCTAGCATGTATGATGGATAAATATGTGGTGTATCATGTATGACTCATTGAAATGTATGGTAGTCTTCATTTTACATTTTTTATCCCTGGCTCACGAGCCAAGCCGAGCCGAGCTGAGCCAGCTCGATATCCAGCTTTAGTCAGAGGTATTCAGGGAAAGGGTTATCAAAGAGGGCTCTTGGAAGGAAGAAGAGGACATAAACAACATGTGGGAGAAGATATCAACCAACATTCAGAAGGTGGCCTCAGAGATGTGTGGAGTAACCAAAGGAAGTGGAGGCGAGGCTAAAGATATTTGGTGGTGGAACGAGGAAGTCCAAAAGGCTATTAAGGAGAAGAAAGAATGCTATAGACGCTTGTACCATGATAGGAGTGTGGACAACATAGAGAAGTACAAGGTGGCAAAGAAGACTACAAAGCAAGCTATAAGTGTGGCAAAGGGTAGAACGTACGAGGATCTTTACCAACGTTTGGGTATGAAGGAATGAGAGAAGGACATTTATAGGATGGCTAGGGTTCGTGAGAGAAAAACAAGGGACTTAAACCAAGTTAAGTGCATTAAGGATGAAAGGGAGCATCTCTTGATGAAGGAGGATAAGATCTGACATCGATGGCAAGAGTATTTTGACAAATTATTCAATGGTGAGAATACGAACACAACCTTTTAGTTGGATGACCCTTTTGATGACACCAATAGGCGCTTTGTGCGGAGAATCAAAGAATCTGAGGTTAGAGAGGCCTCGGGGACATAGCTATAGTATGGCTAATCAAGCTGTTCAACCATATTTTTCTATCGAACAAGATGCCTGATGAGTGGAGAAGTATATTGGTACCGATCTACAAGAATAAAGAGGATATTCAAAGTTGTACTAATTACCGGGGAATTAAGTTGATGAGCCATACTATGAAGCTATGGGAGGTAGTTATCGAGCATCGCTTGAGAGCAATAACACGGGTCTCTATGAACCAATTTGGTTTCATGCCTGAAAAGTCAACCATGGAAGCTATTTTCTTAATAAGACAAGTTATGGAGCGGTATAGGGAGAAGAAGAAGGACCTACACATGGTTTTTATTGACTTAGAGAAGGCTTATGATAAAATACCAAGGAATGTTATGTGGTGGGCTTTGGATAAACATAAAGTCCCAACGAAGTACATCGGGCTCATTAAGGACATGTACAACAATGTTGCGACTAGAGTTTGAACAAGTGATGGAGACACGGATGACTTCCCGATTAGGATAGTACTATATCAAGGGTCAGCTTTGAGCCCTTATTTGTTTGCCTTAGTGATGGATAAGGTCACAAGGGACATACAAGGGGACATCCCTTAGTGTATGCTTTTCGCGGACGATGTAGTGCTAGTTGATGAAAGCCGGACAGGAGTGAATCAGAAACTAGAGTTATAACGGGAGACTTTAGAGTCCAAAGGTTTTAGACTCAGTAGAACTAAAACTGAGTATATGAGACATGACTTCGACACTACTACTCATGAGGAGGAAGATATTAGTTTGGAAGGTCAAGTAGTGCCTAGGAAGGATACATTTCGATATTTAGGATCAATGCTATAGAGAGACGAGGATATTGATAAAGATGTTAGCCATAGTGAAAGCATCTAGGCCCCTAGTTGGGTTTCGGTGATTAATGACAATACGTGATTACTGTGACTAACGTGTGTTTTGTAGAAACAATTGAGTTAGGTCATGATAATAGAGATCGATCGAGCAATCATGGTTGTCATGCCCCTACGATGTAAATCGTTTCGGTTTTCAAAGGATGGACGACAAGGTTAAGGATGGACTTGATCTAAGTGTCGATTGGAGTTGGAGAGACACTTAGAGTAGTTTAGGACTTTGTTTTTCCTTTGGCCATACTATTAAGGGAGTATGAATGGGTAGCTTGACCTAGGTGAGTCTAGTGAGTTAGGTGTGGTGCACACTTGTTAAAACTAGCACTAGGTAGCTCCACAATAGCCCTTTGATCCAATGGAGCAAACTTCATTCACATATGTTTGAGAGTTGGAAGTAAATGGAGGGTCAAATACTGACCAGACGCTGGCTCCGCTGTGACCGAACGCTGGCTCAGGGTCCGGTCAGTTCATTTGACCAAGGTGAAAGCGTCTAGAAGTGACCAAACGCTGCGAGGTCTTGGTACCAGACGCTGAGGGCCAGCGTTCGGTCGACTCCAGTAAGGTTCTAGAGAGGGAAAATCATAACCGGACGTGTCCGATCAGTGCTGACCGGACGCTGGCCAGTGTTTGGTCACACTATAAACACTGGAGTTTAGGGTATACTGACTGGAGCGTCCGATCAACATGACCGGAACGTCTGGTCATCCCGCAGAGGCACATAACGGTTCGTTTTTTAGCCAGTGTTATAAATACAACCTTCACTCGTGTGTGGGGGTACTTTCGCTCATTCCAACAGCTGAGAAACATCTTAGAGAGTGCCAAGAAGGGCAAGGTCCTAGTGAGGTGATTGAGATTTGAAAATCCCAAAGAGAGCCCTCATTAGTGAAGATCAAGAGTAGCAAAGTGTGCATCCATCTTCTCATTAGGCTTGTCGTGGTCAAGTGAGAGTTCGTACTTATTACTCTTGGTGATCGCCATCACCTAGACAGCTTGGTGGTGATTGGAAGTTTGGTGATCACCCGGCAGAGCTTGTGGGTGATCCAACTTATGTTGTGAGCGGTTGTGGGTGATTCACCGTGACGGAGTGTCGAAGAATCAACCCGTAAAGAGCACTTGATCCTTGCGTGGATCAAGGGGGAGCTACACCCTTGCACGGGTGCTCCAAGGAGGACTAGTGGGGAGTGGCGACTCTATGATACCTCGGCAAAACATCGCCGCGTTTCTTCCTCTCTATTTACTTTGAGCATTTACTTTGTGCAATTCAATTCATGTCTTTACATTCATAGAATTGCCATGCTAGGGTAGGATTGGAACTTAGGTTGCAAGTCTTTTGTGCGGTAGAACAATTAGGAACACTTTCTAGGCACAAGGGGTTAATTGGGCTACCATAGGATTTAATTATTACAAAGAAATTTAGAATTAGCCCAATTCACCCCCCCTCTTGGGCATCTTGATCCTTTCAATTGGTATCAGAGCCTCATGCTCACGTATTTAGGCTTAATCGCCTAGAGCAAGATGTCTCACGGGGATGGACCTTCTCCTATCTTTGAGGGAGATGACTTTCCTTATTGAAAAATTCGCATGGAGGCGTATCTAGAGGCTCTAGATGTCGGTATACTTAGAGCCACCTCACAAGGCTTCCCAAAACCTCGGGATGCTACTAACCTACAAGGCGATGAGGTGAATTATGAGAAGTGGAATGCAAAGGCTCGAAACACCATCTTTAGAGGCCTTTGCAAAGATGTGTTCAATCGGGTGAGGAACCACAAAGACGCCCATGCACTATGGTCGGACGTTTGTGTGCTCCATGAGAGAACTAAGAGTGAGCATGAGGAATGCTATCATCTTGTCATGAAAAAGCTCAACTCTTTTGAAATGCTTCCTAAGGAATGTGCTAATGAAATGTATTCACGTTTGAATATTCTTGTAGAGGAAGTCAATGGGCTTGGACTCACTCAAATGCAACCATCTAATGTTGTAAGAAAGATCTTGAGTGTCCTCCCCATTGACAAATATGGGCATATTGTGACCATGCTACATCATGATGATCTTTCCACCGCTACACCGACACAAATCTTGGGAAGATCAATGCTCATGAGATGTACATGCACATCATGCCACAAGATGGCTCACCCTCTACCAAGAAGAAAGATAAGGACTTAGCATTCAAAGCTAGCCAAGAGAAGGGCAAGGCAAGACTTGAGTATGAGAGCTCAAGTGATGATGAAGTTGATGATGAAAGTCTTGCTCTCATGGTGAAGAAGACCGTCAAGATGCTAAAGAAGCTAAACAAGAGTGGCATCAAGTTTGATGGCAAGAAGAAGAAGTTCTTCACTAGTTCTAGAAGGAAGCCAATCTCCGAGATGGATTGCTACAATTATGGAGAACTTGGTCATCTAGCTCACCAATGCACAAAGCCCAAGAAAGATAAGTTCAAGAACAAGAACAAGGGCAAGAAAGATGACTCAAGCAATGAAGATGAAGATGAGAAGAAAAAGAACAAGCCATACAAGAAGAGAGATGGCAAGAAGAAGGACTTCCACAAGAAGAAGAAGAGTGGAAAGGCTTACATCGTCGGTGATTGGCTCACGGATATTGATTCATCTAGTGGATCATCTGATGATGATAGTGACAACGAGAAGGTGGCCGCCATTGCTATTGACTCATCATCTTCACCGCCACCACCGCCATCATCCTCTACACACCTATGCCTTATGGCCAAAGGTGAACGAAAGGTATCACATGATGATGATAGTAGTGGTGATGATCATGCTCATAATGATGATAGTGATAGTGATAGCGATGATGATGAATATGAGTCACCTACTTATGATGATCTTGCTAAATTGCTAATGAAATACACTAAGATCATTATAAAGACTAGAGCTAAAAATGAAAAGCTTGAGATTAAGAATGATTCTCTTTTAGCTAAATGTGAGATAGCCAAAAAGGCTAGTGTTGAGCTTAGAGAAGCAAATGATGCTATGTCATCCAAACTCAAGGAGCTCAAATCTTCTAAGAAAGAGCTTAAAGATAAACATGATAAGCTTGAGTGGGTGCACAATGAGCTCATCACTAGCCATAACAAGCTAAAAGATGAATATACTACTCTCAAGATTAATCATGACAATCTTGTCATTGTTCAAGAATTTTTACCCAATGAGCCACATGATGCTACTAACGATGTTGTTAAGATTGATATAGCTACATCATGTGATGATTTAATTGATGAGAGCATTGAGCAAGGATCTAGTGGCAAAGGCAAGCAAGTGGTTGAGTGCAATGACTATGATGAGTATGTCAAGCTCAAGCAGGACAATGAAAAGCCAAAGAAAGAGTTTGAAGAGTTCAAAATCCACAACATCATTGTGCTAGAAAATCTTGATCATGATGGTGACTTGATTCTTGAGAATAAGAAGCTAAAAGAAGAAAACAAGAAACTCAAGGAAGGGAGAAACAATGTTGCACTCAAGGAAGATAAAAGTAGTGATGCACTTAAGGAAGAGAACAGGAAGCTCAAGTTGGAAAAAGAGCATCTTAAGATTGGATTGAGCAAGTTTACTAGAGGCAAGTATCTTCAAAGTGAGCTTCTAATGAACACCGTCATAAAGATGGATAGAAGTAGCATTGGGTACATGGCAAACAAAGAGAAAAAGGCTCAAGCTCAACAACAACAATCAAAGCCAAAGCCAAAGCCAAAGAGATGCTTTGAGTGAGGATAAGAAGGCCACTTTGCTCATGAGTGCCAAACTCCACCACCACAACCCTTTCCCAAGCATGCTAGACCCTTTGCCTTCAATGCTCACTACATGCTTAGAAAGGATTTTAGTGGAAAGATGAAAGTGATGCTCTTAGGACCTCCAAATAAGAATAGGCCTAAGAAAATTTGGGTTGCAAAGTCACTTGTTAAGAAGGTGAAGGGCCCTCAACAAGTTTGGGTTCCTAAAGCTTGATCTCTTGTATGTAGGTGAACTACAAGACCGGTGAAAGTCATTGGGTTATTGATAGTGGTTGCACACAACATATGACCGGTGATCCTCATATGTTCACCTCACTTGATGAAGAAGTAGATGGGCAAGAAAGAATCACATTTGGAGATAACTCAAAGGGCAAGGTCAAAGGATTGGACAAAGTGGCAATATCAAATGATCATTCCATCTCTAATGTGCTATATGTTGCTTCATTGAGTTTCAACTTGCTATCCATTGGACAATTGTGTGATCTTGGCTTCCAATGCTTGTTTACCGAGAAGGAGGTTGTTGTATCCAAGAAGGATGATGATCATGTGATATTCAAAGGATTTAGATACAACAACCTATATCTAGTGGACTTCACCTTCGAATATGCAAACTTGAAGACATGCCTATTCACCAAAACAACACTTGGGTGGCTATGGCATAGACGACTTGCTCATGTTGGGATGAGCTCACTCAAGAAGCTTATGAAGAATGATTTGGTGAGAGGGTTGAAGGATGTGAAGTTTGAGAAGGACAAGCTTTGTAGTGCATGTCAAGCCGGCAAGCAAGTTGCAAATACCCATCCAACAAAAGCTTTCATGTCAACCACAAGAGTGCTAGAACTCCTTCACATGGATTTATTTGGACCAACAACATACAAGAGTTTGGGAGGAAATCTTTATTGTCTTGTGATTATTGATGATTATTCAAGGTATACATGAGTATTCTTCCTTCATGACAAATCCGAAGTTGCATCTTGCTTCAAGAAGTTTGCCAAGAGAGCACAAAATGAATTTGAAGTGAAGCTCAAGAAGATAAGAAGTGACAATGGGAAAGAATTTGACAACACAAACATAGAAGCTTATTGTGATGAAGTTGGAATCAAACATGAAGTCTCCGCAACATATACTCCTCAACAAAATGGTGTAGTTGATCACTCTTGCAAGAACAATACTTGATGAGTATAACACCCCCGAAGCTCTATGGGCGAAAGCAATCAACACTGCATGCTATGCATCCAACCGCCTATTCCTTCAAAAGTTCCTTGGCAAGACACCTTATGAGTTGCTCAATGGGAAGAAACCGGATGTCTGAAAGCTCTAGTTTGGTTTTGGTGAATTGATGAAACCCTAAGTGCTAACCTAGTTTATCAAGTGATCATGAGATAGGTAGCACACTCCAAGTGATGAAGCAAATGAAGATCATAGCATGATGATGACGATGCCATGGTGATGATCAAGTGCTTGAACTTGGAAAGAAGAAAGAGAAAAACAAAAAGCTCAAGGCAAAGGTATAAACCATAGGAGCTATTTTGTTTTGGTGATCAAGACATTTAGAGAGTGTGATCACATTTAGGTTTGATAGCCATACTATTAAGAGGGGTGAAACTCGTATCGAAATGCGGTTATCAAAGTGCCACTAGATGCTCTAACTCATTGCATATGCATTTATGCTAACACCCTTGAAAATGTTTGTGAAAATATGCTAACACATATGCACAAGGTGATACACTTGGTGGTTGGCACATTTGAGCAAGGGTGAAGAAGATAGAGTCGAAGAGGAGTTAATCACGCTGGTTATAGAGTGACCGGACGCGTCCGGTATGGTGACCGGACATGTTCGGTATTTGGCGATGAACTCCACGACCGGACACGTCTGATGTGAATCAAAAAAGCAGTATATGGCAGGATAGTCGATCGAACGCTGGCAGCGTCCAGTCCGGTATCATTGGACACGTCCGACCGAGCAAGGATGCTTACTATACTCCACCGGACGCTGTGGCTCAGCGTCTGGTCATTTGTGTTTCAGCGTCCGGTCATCGGCAGATTAAGTAGCAACGGCTATGTTGGTTTGAACTAGACACGTGGCAGTCTGGGGGCTACCGGACACGTCTGGTATGCCGACCAGATGCGTTCGGTATTCACGACCGGTGCGTCCGGTGCTGTGTCCGGTCAGTTGGACCGGAGAGTCCGGTCAGCCCGCGTTATGCCCAGTGAAGGGGTATAACGGCTCTATTTCGTGGGGGCTTCTATTTAAGCCCCATGGCCGATTGAAGCTCACACCTTTGGCCATTTTCATTGATATAGCAACCTTGTGAACTTAGCCAAAGCCTTCCCACTCATCTCTATTATTGATTCATCATCTTTGTGAGATTGGGAGAGAATCCAAGTGCATTGCTTGAGTGTTTGCATCTAGAGGCACTTGGTGTTCGTGTTTCGCTGCGGATTTCGCCTATTACTCTTGGTGGTTGCCCCCACCTAGACGGCTTGGAGCAGCGAGGATCGTTGAGCGGAGGGTGGTGATTGTCTCCGGCTCCGATCGTGGTGATTGTGAGGGGTTCTTGACCTTTCTCCGGTGGAGAGCCAAAAGGTACTCTAGTGGATTGCTCGTGGCTTGTGTGATCCTCACCTTGTGTTGGTTGTGCGGCACCCTATTGAGGGTTTGGCGTGTGAAGCCAATTAGCATGTGAACCTCTAAGTGAGTGAATTGCCACAACGAGGACTAGCTTGCCGGCAAGCAAGTGAACCTCGGTAAAAATCATTGTGTTCATAATTGATTCCGAGGTGATTGGTCTTCATTGTTATTCATCCTTGTGATTGATTGGTTCTTTCATCTATGCGGAGGTATAATCTTCTTGATCACTCTCTTTACATTACCGCAAACTAGTTGTCAAGCTCTTTAGTGTAGCTAGTTGTGAGAGCTTGCATGGTTGGTTGGTGTGGCTCTTTAGTTAGTCTTTGAGAGCACACTAACATAGAGTAGTGTCATAGCTATTGTGTGAATAGACACTGTCTAAACTAGAATTGTGATAGGTGGCTTGCCTTTTGAGTAGGCTAGCGCAACACTTGCTTCACCTCATAATTGTCTAACCGTTTTGTTAAGTGTTGTTGTAGAAATTTTTATTAGGCTATTCACCCCCCCCCCCTCTAGTCATTAGGACCTTTCAAGTGGTATCAGAGCCGAGGTCACCGTTATTTGAGGCTTAACAACCTTCGGTGTTAAAATGGCTCAAATCAACAACACTAAGAAGCCACCCCAATTTGATGGCACAAATTATCCTTATTAGAAGTCAAAGATGACCACACATATCAAGTCAATCAATAGAAAGGTGTGGAAGGTGGTAGAAACCAAAATAGAGATTGAAGATCCGGAGATTAGAAGTCAAAGATGACCACACATATCAAGTTTGCAAGCTTCAAGATGAAGGAGGATGAGAGTGTGCCGGAGATGTTCCATAGGCTTCAAGTGCTTATTAATAATCTCAAAGCACTTGGAGAAGAAGTGAAGGACAAGGACTTCTCCCATAAGTTCTTGAGATGCTTACCTTTGAGATTTGGTACATTGGTCACTATTATAGTGAGGAGTGGTTTGGACACCATGACACCAAACCAAGTATTGGGAGATATAATGACCGATAATACTTATAGAGATGATGATGAGAAGGAAGAAAAGAAGGAGAAGAAAGATGAGAAGAAGAAGAGCATGACATTCAAAGCCACATCATCCAAGGGCAAAGCAAAGCAAGAAACATCAAGTGAAGAAGATGAATCATGGGATGATGATGATGAGAAGATGGCTCTATTTGTCAAGAGATTTGGCAAGTTCATGGTGAAGAAGGGCTACCACGCTAGAAGAAAGAAGTCTTCATCCAAGAACAAAGAAGAGTCAAGAAGGTGCTTCAAGTATGGAAGCAAAGATCATCTTATTGCACAATGCCCATACAATAGTGATAATGATGATGACAACAAGAAGAACAAGAAGAAGGACAAGAAGGAAAAGAAAGAGAAGAAGGATAAGATGGCATTCAACAAGAAGAAGGGTGGTTCATATGTAGTCATGTGGGATAGTGATGCTTCCTCAAGTGATGATGATAATGATAGTGATGATAACAATACCACCAAGAAGAAGGTTCTTGAAAGCATTGCTATCAATGAGAAGCCTTCTCTCTTCGAATCTTCATCATGCTTCATGGCTAAGGCCACTAAGGTACAATCTTGTGATGATGAAAGTGATGAAGAACATGTTGATGATAATGAACATGAAAATGAAAATGATAGTGATAGTGATGATGATGAACCTACTAAGGACGAATTATTTGTCATGCTAGAAGATGCTAAAGTACACTTTGACATTAAGAGAAGGGAATGCAAGAGCTTGAATAAGGAGTTAAAAGCCCTTAAGCAAGCCCTTGATGAGCTCAAAGCAACTCATGAGAAGCTAGAGGAAGCCCATGAGAAGCTTGGCAAAGCTCACAAAAAGCTTGAAAAAGCTCATTCTTCTTCACTTAAAGAGCAAAATAAAAAGAAGCATGTTGAAACTTGCAATGTAGGTTTAACTTGTGATATAATTGATGAATATCTATCTATGCCTATCATTGTTGCTCCTACTAACCCTTCTTGTAGTACTTCCACTTCCTCCTCATCTAGTAGTGATGGTTTCACTTGTGATGCCTCACTAGTGGTTGAGAATGAGAACCTCAAGAAGGAGGTCACTAAGCTCACTCACACCTTAGCTAAGGCTTATGGTGGTGAGGACCGCTTGCTTATGTGCTTGGGTAGCCAAAGAGCTTCTCTCTACAAAGAGGGATTGGGCTATACCCCCAAGAAAGGCAAAGCGGCCTTTGCTCCTCACAAGACTAGTTTTATGAAGAACAATGGTCG